>NC_141067.1:39617020-39737020 GCF_041138505.1 Cibotium barometz | reverse complement strand
GAGAAACCTACAAGCTGCAAGGCAAAAGGTTGAAGGTGATTGACTTGAGGGTGGACTCGTGACACACACTTGGGGGGGTCACTTGAAAGTTGACAACGTGACGGTGGGATTGGACTTGGAGTTGCATGTGGCGCAATGTGATGGAATAATTATTGATTATTATGTGGTAATGAGATTGATTATTGATTATTGATTATTATGTGGTAACGATGTTGATTACGATTATTGGATGTGGGCCTGTGGCATAAGGTGGTTTCGAAGGTCCGTGTGGGGGGTGGGGCACACGTGTGTGAGGGGGGGGCCCAACGCTGACTCTGGAAACCGCGTGAAAGGTGAGGCGGCGGCCATGCAAGAGGTTGGTGGGTTGCACACACGAACACGCGGCTTCTTGTTGTTGGTGGTGCCTGCCTCCCGCGGTTTCAACAACGAGAAACTCTTTGTATGCATCCTGTCTTATATTTAGGGCAAATTCCCACTTGCATAAAGCATATCTTGACCCTCCCCAAAGGTCACCCCTCCTTTCCTAAGCCCACATCAATCATCTTCCCCAAAAGTTGTTTTACCACCCTTTTGTATCTCCAAAGGCATGAGACACTCCCCCTTTTTCTAAATAACCTTTTCGAAAGCTCCTTTTTCTTACTTTCTTAGTTATACTGACTTGAATTATATACTGATTTGAATTATTATGAACAATGACCTTAACATCAACAACCACACTTTGGCTTTCGACACCTGTCATGCTCATTTTTGTGTCATCTCCGCTATCCGAAACTTGGAAAAATATTCATGGCCTATCAAAATGTGTAGATAATTTTTGTAAAAAGCTTGCAAATTTTACACCATCTTGCCAAAATTGACGCACAAGGCTACCCCAACCTTGTTAACAAAACCAAGTTGAGCAAACTATAGCCTAGGTGTAAACATAAAAAGAAGACATCCCCATGACCCACATGCATCAACTCACAATATAAATGCAATACAAATGTCAAGGTTAAATTGGGCCTTTGTAAAGTAATTCAGTTGGCATCACATGTTGGAGCTAGTGTGCAAAAAAGACTTTTACCCAAATGGTGAAAAACCTTCAACTAGAGGTGATTTTTACTCATTTGAATATTTTGAAGGTATTATAACTAGAACTTCCCACAAAAGGAAACCTTTATCTCCCAATTTGTAAGTATTTTAAATTTCATAGGTGAGAAATGTACTATACTTTTTTTTTTGGCACAGTAGTTGGAGCCATACACCTCCTTACAAATTTTTTTTTGGCACAGTGTTTCAAGTGTTGGTGGATGTATGTGTACATGACTGGTTCACATATAGTGGCATTATAACAAGTTTACAGTATGATTATCAGAGTTTGTAGGTTACTGTAAGTGAAGAAGGTGTTAAAAGTGCTTAGTTGGTGCAAGTAAAGGTTACTGTAAGTGAAGAAGGTGTTAAAAGTGCTTAGTTGGTGCAAGTAAAGGTGTCTGATAGCTTGTTATAGATTGTGAGGGAGAAGTTGGGACAGGAATAATTTCTAGACATGGAAATTCAGGATGACCAATTTCCTTAAAGGATATTGGGAGTTCATTAGAAGTGATGAAAAGGAGGTAGAGATTGTTGAAGAAAATCTGACCCCACAATAGGTGTATGCATATAAAGCATGGCATGAAAGAGCCAAGACCATTCAAGGTCATGGACACCATAGCTTCATCATCTAATGGTGATCCAAAAGAATCAAGCGCATCTATAAGCCCTTTAACCTTCATCGGGGTAATCATTTCTTCCCTCTAGTCACATTATGTAACTCCTACTTTAGCTACATCTTTCGAGCTTAGGTGTTTATACTATATATCTTCACCAAGGTGTTGCAAGTCTCCTTATGCATCTTATATATGCACAATCATAGAATCTATCACACTTATAAAACCACACAAAGAATACATCAAGTTTCACACCTCCACCACTAGAGTTTAAGAAAACTTTCTGATTTTGAGGAACTAATTGCTCTCCTTATCGGTGAGGAGATAAATATTAGGGGAGGTTCATCCTCTCAAAACAAACATGAACAGGTCTTCTACTCAGATATATTGGTAAAGCTAGGCAGGTCGTCATCTAGGTGGTGGTCGGTTTGAAAATCGAAACTAGTAGCAGCAACAATAACAACAAGAAAATCAATCTCATATACAGGTGGAAGAGGCCACTCTAGAGGTAGGGGGAGCCAGAGGGGATGGTTGGAAAATAATTAAGGGTGCAAATAGCATAGAGTGCTACTACTATGGGGGGCAAACCAGGGCACATTGCAAAAGGATTGCTATAAAAAGTAGAATGATATCAAAAATGGTAAGTTATAGCAGGCAAACTATGCATCACATCAAGTAAATAGGGTGATGATAAGAGGGGCCAAGGCGGGTGGAAAAGATATCAAAGTGCAAATAGCATGGAGTGCTATTATTTTGTGGGGGGCAAACCAAGGCACATTGCAAAGGACTGCTATAAAAAGTAGAATGATATAAAAAATGGTAAATTACAACAAGCAAACTATGCACCATCAAGTAAGTAGGGTGATGAATTTGCCGAGTCCATCTGTTTGCTACATGTAGATACAACATCTAGAGAAGAAAGGACAGGAACTAAATAGAACACATGGTTAGTCCATCTATTTTCTACATATGCAGAGATCCAGGTAGGCAAGGAGCAACTGGAGTTGGCTATCAATACTCACCAAGTAGGTGATAGCACACTTAACAGACTCCTCCATCTAGAATGTGAAAGAAGAAATTCAAGCAAAGGAGGAGCTACTTCACCAGGCCTTAAAAAGGCTGAAGATAGGACAAAAGAAGCATAAGAGGCAATTGCCAAGTATGCCCAACTCTTGCAAGCAAAGGAAGCATGGGAAGTGACCATTGGCTTTTCTCACAAACAAGGATGCACATATTGCCACATTAGAGAAGTAGTTGAAATAATAGCTAAAGCCACAAAGAAGAGGAGCCAAATGACAAGATGAAGCAATTGGTGGAGCGTGCCTCACAACTGGCTTTGTTTTTGTCGGTGACTCCTAGGTCCCCTCCTTACACTCTTAATCTTTTCTTTTCCACACTAACCCTTTCAGTTTTTCAATATGATATATATATTAGCGAAGATCTAACTAGGAGGGATATTACACTAGTACAATCGAACTTGGATAGGGATGTACCGATCCTACCATGATCATGGCTATCTTCCATAATGATATTTATCTTATAGAATATATTGCCATATATACATATGCATTGCATCCGATAGTTCTTAACTTTAGATCATGGTGCAAAGTTCTAATGCAATCTACATTTTTGGATGAAAGAGAGGGACTCCTTGAATTATTTATGCAACCTAACCCTCCCTCAACCCCAACCAATTTTGAAACCGTAACTAACACTTTTGCCTGGTTTCTAACACAAGGGTGGCTAAAGGCCTAATGATACCAATAAGTATTTAAGATTACATGAGAGCACCCTCTATCACCCATACAAGATACTAAAACTCTACCAAAAAATATATAAACATCTAGAGCAATTCTTCATATTTGTTGTTTATGATTTTGCCATTGAACATATTTGAGTACCCTATTGTAATAGCACAAGAGGCTCAGTTTGTTCATAAATAGCATTAAGACCCCACCACCCCCAACATCTAAAGAGGATACTGAGGGAGAGAATGCATATAACTATACTTGTCCCTTTTATAGACCTCTCACCTCCAAACTCCTCCCCTCTAATGAACCTACTTCTATCACTTGACTAACATTGAACCCCCTAGTAATGTAGCTTCTTCTTCTCTACACTTTGACTTTCCTATTGACACTTCTACCTGTGAGGAGTCATCGGCACATCAAAGCCTACTATAGATAGTTTTACTATGGTAACACCACAACTTGCTACCTTACCTAAAGATTTTACTAATCAAGATGTTTTGAGGAAACTCACTATTTACAGAATATGAAGATCTTATTAGGAATGGGAACCCAATGTTTTGTCACCCAAGAGTTTTTTAAAGGCATTGATGTAGGTGACACCCTTTAACCCAACAACAAGTTTATTCACCAAAGCTTATAGCACAACTCCCCATAGCCTTTCATATACACCATATCCAATAAGGGCACGTATGCTGGAGTGGGAAGAACTCATGCCGATGAAAGACGAAGGAACTTTATAGGAGAATGTGGTTGTTTGTACAAAGCTCACAAATCCTAAATTATAGGATTTTCTTGAGATTTGAGTTCTCACATATATAATTACAAATAGTTATATGTATTGGAAGAAAGATCACACAAGGTGGTTATTTAAAGATAGAAACAGATGAGGCCAACCCAAAGATTAAAGATTTTGGCATACAGCCCAAATGGCACATATAGAAGTATGGGAAAAATTATATATGGCCTTTGCTAATGTAACAATGGGTGGACCCTCTCTTCATACCAATCAAAATGAGGTTCACCCTAGTGCCCCAACAAAATTTGTAATTGAGTAAAGAAAAGGCTCCCGTGCACAGTATAATTTTCCTAAATTATCTCATCAAGCTCAATTTGACAGCATTGAGTTAAATAAAAGGCCTTCTTTTGTGGATTAGATCATGGATAAGGATACCAGATCCAGCCACAATAGTCTCTTGCCTATTTATGAAGCTCTCATGGTATTACTTGACTAAAAAAAGGAATCAGTTAAATTTTTTGACAAAGGAGGTACTGTGTTTTGATATGAATAGGGGTCTAGAGGAGTAACATATTTTGCATTATTATAAGCATCTCAGGTGCTTGCTAGGATATATGCACATAACCTTTGAAGATATGATTATACATCATTTAAGATGCCCTATCCATACTTCAGAAGAACATTGTAGCTATAAACATGTAGTAATCACTACAGATTCAAGCTTGGCAACAAGGTGTTCAGGCCTTGAAGATTGAATATACATTAGGTAGGGAAAGATATTAACCCCATTTTGGGCTTAACAAAGGCACTTCCTAATACAAATGAGAGTAGCATAATAAGTGTTATATAATGGCACTATAAACATTGTATATATTATGAGAAAAGATAAAAAATGACCAAGTTTAATAAGTTAGGGTTTATGTTTGGGTGCCCAAGTGTGAATAAGGGCCAGTTGGTATATTAGTGAATTTTTTATAATACAATGACACAATCCCCCTTTGTGCCAATTGAGTCTTGCTTTTACGCTCTTGTGCTCTAGTCTTGTATTAGAGAGAGAGAGTTAACAACAGAGTGTATGATTCTTGGTACATGTGCTTCGTGTTTGTTGTCTCGTGTTTGTTGTGTGAAGGTGAGCAAGAGGGAGAGAGACGAGTCCTTGCAAAAGGAACTACAGCGCTAACTTCTTGGAGGTGAGCAAGAGGGAGAGAGACGAGTCCTTGCAAGGAACTACAGCGCTAACTTCTTGGAGGTGACAACAAGAAGGAGGTTTGGGATATTGGAGCTAGTAACCATTAGTGGTGCTTGGAAGTCAAAGCAATTATGGGTCGGACGTAAGGCAAGAATCCCATGATAGTTGTAGTCTATTTTACTGTTTGCTAGAATGGGAGAGTCCTCAAAAGAGTAAAAATAGTCCATAAAACATTTTGCCAGAATGGAAAAGTTCTATTTCGTTGTTTGTTAGAATGGGAGAGTTCTTCAAAGAGTAGAAATAGTCTATAACACTGTACTCTCATGGTGTGGTGACTAAGCATGCCACTCCTCTGGCATACACCTAGTTCCTTGTCCTTTTCCCACCTTGGAGAGTGTTAACCCATTCTTAGGGTTAACAAGAGCTACTACCATTATCGTATATCAAGGAGTCAAGGTAGACACACCAAAAGGTCATACATTTAAGATATGAAGCAATGGTGTCCAAATCTACAACTTGGATGGACGCTCGTGATGGTCCTATGGAATACTTATGGTGATTTTCACTTCAAGAGCATGTGGTAGTAAGTTAGGATGAAGTCTCAAGTAATGTACTTCATGGATATATTATGAGAGTAGTCATTGTAATAGCATTAGGCCTCTTATGAGCCTAAAGTGCCTAGCCGGCCACAGTTTAAGTGAGTGTGATTACTTATGGCCATGTATATAAGCGAGTGTGATTACTTATGGCCATGTATATAAGCGAAAATCTCTCATAATACGAGAACTCTCCCATTGTGCAATATAGTATTGCTCTTGCTAATCCTCTTGCTAATCTCTCCCTCTAATGCATGCTAGTGAGTGTGTGTGAGTGATGTGAGGTGAGAGGAGGGACGATCACACGTACTGCAACGCGGTGGTGTGACAACGCTCGTAGGAGATGTAGTGGAATAGCTTCTCAAGGAGTTATAGAGCTTTGAGACCTCGAGGGTTACAAACTCAGCCATTGGAAAGATCCTCTCATGATAGTTGCGGTTCACCAGGTAATCTCAGATGTGTTTCACGGAGGGTTGGGGTGAGCCATAACATTTTTGGCGCCGCTGTCGAGGAATCATCCCTTGGCTTTTTCCATCGTTTTTCTCTAATCTATGCATTACCCATTGCCCATTTTCTTGATTAATGGTTTTCCATGAAAGATATGTGGATTTGATGGAGATTTGTGTGTGATTTTTTGAGAAATAGCTCTCTTTTTTGGTTTATAAAGAATGTTTTTTGCTTAATTTTAGCTTAATTTGTAAGATTCCTCCCCAGCCTCTCAAGATGTCCAGCATCTTTCCCTGTAATCAAATCCCTCTTCAGAAATATAAAAGATCTTGTTTCTACCTGTTTTGGCCTAGAGAGAGAAAATGTTTTAGAGAGAGATTATTCAGATTTTGAATATTTTGGATGAAAAAATATCTCTTCTTATTAAAATAAGTTCCCCCCAAAACAGAAGTTCAAAAAGATTTTCAGAAGGCACATTAGAAATCAAGTATAATCTATTCAAGAGGCCTTATCCTAGGGGTCCAGATTTTCTGAAAATTTTAAATTAAGGTTTTGAGGGGCCAATCAGATTCCTCCAAATGTGTGGAGAAGATAAATAGAAGAAATAAAGAAAATCCCCCCAAAAATGAGTAAATACTCACATAAGATAAAGAGTGTACTAAGGACCAAAGGAAATACTAAAAAAATGGATTTTTGACACCTCATAATGGGAACTCCCCCCTCATGAAGGAGGCGCCTATTTCACATGTGTGGTGGAGTTTTAAATTATCAAAAATTGAGATATTTTATCTCTCCTCTCTCCTAATTCAAGTCTAGTTCCAAAAAGTAAGCTAAACTGACCTAAAAATGGTCAAAAATTGACCAAACTGATCTGGAAAATTCTAGAATCAGTTTGCTTGGTTAGGAGCTCACTTTTTCCTATAAATAGAAGCCTCCCCCTTTGTTGAAGCTTAATAGTGTTTTATGCACTGTTACTCTACTCCTCCCAAGAGCCAAGAACTGTGAATTTCTTAATAATTCACTAGTTTTTGACCATTCCCTCTTCTAAAGATTTGGTGGCCACTCTTGTTGCAAACAAGAGCAGATCCCTCAAACCATCAAGCCAAAGGAAAGCTCCCAGAATTCATGTAAGTTAGAAATCTTATATTTTTCTTTACTCTTTTAATGGTTTTCTAATTTTTGTTTTGTTTGAAATGATAAATCGATGTTATGCCTTGTTGGAAAGGCTTTCCCTCTCTCTCATTCTTAAAATCAGCCCTTCTTTATCTTAGTTAAGTGATCTAATAGTTGGAATTAAACTTTTCATATTGTTTCTTTTTTAAAAGTGAAATTTGATTAGTTTAGAGTGCTTAAAACCATTTGGGGATAATTTTTAAGTAATTTTAAGATAGGAAAAATTGAAAAATGGTCAGCCATACGAAGGAGGTTATGGCGAAATTTTCTAAAATTTGGTGAAATAAGTTTTATCTTTTATCATTCAAAAAGAGTAATCCCCACCATTTGTGTATTCTAAAAGTGTTATTTTCATTCTAGGCATAGAAAAATGCATAGTAGAAATATTTTTATTATAAAAGTGTTATTTCTTTTAGATATAAATTCTATGCATAGAAAGATGCATATTGGTTATTTTATTATTATTATAAAAGTGTTACTTTCATCAAAATGGACTTTTATGCATAAATAGATGCATAAAAGAATATTTTCATTATTATTATAAAAGTGTTACTTTCATCAAAATGGATTTTTATGCATAAATAGATGCATAAAAGAATATTTTTTATTATAAAAGTGTTACTTTTATCAAATTGGATTTTTATGCATAAATAGATGCATAAAAGAATATTTTTTATTATAAAAGTGTTACTTTCATCAAAATGGATTTTTATGCATAAAAGAAAATTTTTATTGTAAAAGTGTTACTTTCACTAATATTGATTTTTATGCATAAATAGATGCATAAAAGGATTTTTCTTTTATATAAAAGTGTTATTTCTTTAGAAGTTGGATTTTATGCATAAATAGATGCATACAAATTTTTTATATCAAAACAAGAGTTCTCTTTAATCCTTTGTTTAAATCCCATGAATATGAGTAAATAAATTAAGTAAATACTCTGTGGTAGAAAATTTTACCGTTTCATATTCTCTAGGATGATAATGAGAAAATTCAAAAAATCTATCGAAGTTAGAATTTTAGTTAAATTTATCCCTCATAGGAATTCGTGATTAGTTTTGAGTTCAGTTAAGCAAATACTCAATGAATGAAATTCAGTAAAGTAGTAATTGAAATATTACCCCCCTTCGATAAAGAGAGTTCAGAGAGAAGCAAACTCAATAGATAATACTCACAAGCTAACCCTCTCTCTTAGTTCAAGTGCCTTATATAGACTTTTTACAAAAGTGACCATACTTGTCCACCCAGACACTTGACTACTAAAAGAGGGATTGATTACAAATTGGAACTCCACATGAGCCCACAAAAATATGAGTTGCTTACAAAAAGGCTAAAAATTACAAAGGGCTTAAATTATGATGGGTAATGATAAAAAAATGTTGCCTTTTCCGCTCCTGCAAAGCATAGTCTTTCATATCTCCTTCTCGTTCCGCACCCCATTGTTCCCTTGCTAGAACAAAAGCATTGTATGGGTTGAAATAGGCACCTAGAGCATGGCATGAAAAAATCGATGAGTATCTTGTCACCATTGGCTTTCATATGGCGAATGCAAATCATTCACTCTATGCATAAGAGTGATAAGGGCATTGTAGTCATTACCATTTATGTGGATGACTTGATTGTTGGGGGTGACAATGAAGATGAAGTGGAGCATGTAAAAAGTCTTCTCAAGTAGAAATTTGACATGAAGGATTTGGGTGAGCTTAGATACTTTCTTGGCATTGAAGGGATTAGGACGACTTAGGGTATATGTTTGTCATAGAGGAAATATGCATTAGACATGTTCTCCAAGAATGATATGGCTAGTTGTAAGCCTATTTCGATGCCATTAGATAAAAATGACAAGTTGAGTGCCCATGCAGGTGATGTGTTCGCATCGGGTCTCATTGCCCATACATTCATGCATAAACACATAAGCAAGAACTTAGCACTTCAACAAAACCAAAGGAATGAGAAGATTAGAATAAGAGTGAGAGTAAACAAAGCTTCATTGCATTAAGAGCTTCTAGCACAATGGAGCTAGAGCCATGAGAGTACAATGAATGGAGGAGGATATGGGAGAGTAGCTAACTATGGAGCTCTCTAGAGTGCTCTTTTCCAAGCAAACTCAATAGATAATATTCACAAGCTAACCCTCTCTCTTAGTTCAAGTGCCTTATATAGACTTTACAAAAGTGACCATACTTGTCCGCCCGGACACTTGACTACTAAAAGAGGAATTGATTACAAATTGGAACTCCACATGAGCCCACAAAAATATGAGTTGCTTACAAAAAGGCCAAAAATTACAAAGGGCTTAAATTATGATGGGTAATGATAAAAAAATGTTGCCTTTTTCGCTCCTGCAAAGCATAGTCTTTCATATCTCCTTCCCGTTCCGCACCCCATTGTTCCCTTGCTAGAACAAAAGCATTGTATGGGTTGAAATAGGCACCTAGAGCATGGCACGACAGAATCGATGAGTATCTTGTCACCATTGGCTTTCATATGGCGAATGCAAATCATTCACTCTATGCATAAGAGTGATAAGGGCACTGTAGTCATTACCATTTATGTGGATGACTTGATTGTTGGGGGTGACAATGAAGATGAACTGGAGTATGTAAAAAGTCTTCTCAAGTAGAAATTTGACATGAAGGATTTGGGTGAGCTTAGATACTTTCTTGGCATTGAAGGGATTAGGACGACTTAGGGTATATGGTTGTCATAGAGGCAATATGCATTAGACATGTTCTCCAAGAATGATATGGCTAGTTGTAAGCCTATTTCGGTGCCATTAGATAAAAATGACAAGTTGAGTGCCCATGCAGGTGATGTGTTGGAGAATGCAACTATGTACAGGAAGATAGTTGGTAGTCTCATATACATGACTATCACAAGGCTAGACATGAATTACACTGTTTGGTTGGAGAGTCATTTTATGAAGGTTCCTCAAAAACCACATCTGGATGGCATGAAGGTGCACCCTACACTATGTGAATTCTACACTTGATTATGCACTATTTTATGAGGTAGGTGTACCATTTGAGTTATATGGTTACACAGATGCAGATTGGGCTAGTAGTATTTAACAGGAGATCTACTAGTGGTTTTATGTTCTCATTTGGGAGTGTTGTTGTTGCGACTTGGAGCAATAAGAAACAACCTAAGGTTGTCTTGTTGAGTACAAAGGTAGAATACATGGGTGCGGTAGTTTCAGCATGTGAGGTAGCTTGGTTGCGTAATCTACTTGATGATTTGGGCATCCATGTGGAGAGAAAGGTTGTCATTTAATGTGACAATCTTAGTAGCAAGAACCCAGTGTATCATACATGGATCAAGAACATTGAGGTTCCTTATCACTTCATCAAGGAGAAAGTCTTGGTGGGCGATATCGACTTGGTTTCTGTTTTAGCACAGAGGAGCAGGTTTTGCAGACATATTCACCAAGGCGTTGGGAGCTAAGAAGCTTTGTCAATTCTGCACTATGTTTGGAGTGTGTGAGATGGACTTGATCTTGAGGGGGAGTGTTGAGATATCAAGCTAAGCATGAGCTACACTCATTCTAGGCCTCAGTGACCATTTTGCGACATTCATTTTACTGGAGTGTTTGGTATCTGCTGACAAGATAGATCTTTATAGTGATTCTACAGTTGGACTACATCCACTTAATCCACTTTGAGTTATGGCATGCTTATCTTGCCATGTCACCCTTCTAGCATGTTCTATACATACAATTTTACTACTTATGTTGTAGTTCTCTTATCTTTTAGTCGACCACATTTGGTGAAGAAGAAGAAGAAGATTTTCGGCCTTCCATCTCTATGTGTCTCCTCCATTGTTGTGTGTGTGTGCTTGCAAGTGTTCTAGCTCTCTCCCTTTTCCAATATTTTCACTCTACATGGTTGTTTGTGAGTAGAATCTCACTCCATTAAAGCCTAGTTAGTCACTTTTATCGGATTTGACATAGTTTACAAACCATGACTGAGTTAGGTAAGGAGGCTAGGCTGAAGATCTTAGTGGGTATCCTAATATGTTTGGTGAGTTTGCACCTAAATTGGAGTGTTGGGAAGTAAAGTCAAAGTCTAGGGCTGAGCTAGAGAGTTCAAAGATAGACATGTCTAGTGTTAAATTAGAGAATTTAATGGTAGATGAGCTTGGGGTGGAACCAAATGACCATAATCTCATTTTTTAAGAGAACCAACCATACCATTCCCTTTCCAAAGAATCTAACCAAACGGCTTAGTTAGACAAGCATTTGTTCTCCCCTGCCCCACCATTGATTAGCACACGATTGGCTCCTTACCTCTCATTGTGTTGGACTTGCTAAACAAAATCAAAGTCTTTTAAATTTTTTTAAATAGAACTTGCCGACAAGATAAGAAGAGATAGCCCAAAAATTTTGCATGGAATCATTAGAAGAAAATACACCCGCATGGTCCAGAAAATCCCCAATATAGATAGATTTCCTATGCCAAAACTTTGGATAGTAGAATGCGAAAACCCGCTTTAGGTTATTATAGGGTGGGGTGGCCCTTACATATGGCATTATATTTTCCCAATGTGCTCCCTCATTCTTAATGAACATTTGCGTGACTCTTAGGGATAAGAATGGGTTGGAGGGTTTTAAGGTGGACTGAATCTTGAAGTAGCTTCTTTTATGTTCACATGATTATCCACCTCGTGTAGCTTTATGTATGCTTGATGTGGCCATGTGTTGAAGAAACCATGCTTCCCCACTTCCAAAAGTGAAGTAAATGACAAGTTTGGTAAATATTGAGGAGAAACTATGAGCGGTAGGATGTTGCTCGATGATGGAGCTATACATGAATCTACCTCTGACAAAATGATAAGGAGGTCACATGTTGTTGAGGCTTCTGTAGTCTCTCCCCTTCCCAATGTAGATATTGTTGAGATGTCAAGTCAACATGAGCTACGGCCTGGATGACCGTTTTATCATTTACTCACTCGCACATTTGGTAAGTTGACGAGGATCTTTGCCAGTGATTCTTCACAACTGGACTACACCGACTGGTCTACCTACTGAGAGTGATGGCATACTTATCCTGCTAGATCACTCACTTAGTGGTTTCACATTATGACCATTGTACGTAGTACTTATGTTATATTTTCCCTTATATTTTTTATACCTTTTTTATCTTATTTAGTAGAGAAGAAGAAGAAGAAGAAGAACATTTCAGCCTCCATCTTTGTGTGTTCTCTTCTCTAGGGTTTATGTGTGCACTTGCAAAAGATCTAGATCTCTTCTTTACTCTATCTTTTCATCGTATTAGAGCTTGGTACAGGCTAAGAGGCTAGAGCCAAGCACATGAGGACAGGTTTGCAAGATGCAGATGAAGAGCTTCATCATCTCCTTCATCCTTCTTGATTGTGGAGTAACACCTTTGTGGTAGCCTTGGGAGCTATCGGCAATAAGCTTGGATCGAGCAGCTTCGTTCACGAGCTTGAGCAGCTTGAGATAGTGGGCGTTTTGGCCTCCGTTTTTGCGTTAGAGGGCATTTGCATGGTCCCTTGGGTTTTGTAGCATATACATAGTTTTTGCCGAAACCATTAGGGCTAAAAACATTAAAAAAGGGTCGTGTAAAGATTGGATTATCTTTCTTAATCAAAATGATTTAACTAAAATAGTAGAGACAAACAACTATATTAAATGTATCTCTTTTACCTATATTTAGAGGAGAGTGTCTTTAATATGCCATCCATCATGTATCTATAGTATTTAATTCACCTATCCTTTTGGTGGCCCTCTTACCTACTTTAGTACACATTTTCTAAAATAAGCTAATTTTAAATATTTTAATACATAACATTCTCTCTTCTATAGGGCATGACGGGAGTTTTTCCCTCTCTTTTCTTTCTACTATCTTTTTTCTCTCCCCACCATCTCTTGCTTTCTCGTTGGATCATTTTTATTGCTATGGCGACTCTAAGAGTTGATCCACACTTAAAGAAAAGACACCATATCAACCTAGTACTCAACAAAGAATATTGCACCTAGAGAAGTATTCATCATAAAGCTCTACATGATGAGGCTAAAGCTCAAAGGCTAGGTGCAGAAGGAAAGAAGCATGTAGATTTGTGGGTTCAAGGAGGTCTATACCTGCTTGACCCATCAACTGGTAAGCCTCCATCATTTAGCACCTTGTATGATCTTATTCGATTCATTGGGGATGATGGTAGAGAAGGTTTATTTGGATATTTCTCAAGATTGAATAACAAAGCTACTATTTTCAAGCAAACTATGCTTGGTGTGTACAAGCAATTTGTTAAAGGACTAGAAGATATCATGATCTCACAAACTCAATGTGTAAATGAGTTGGAAAGGTTACTTCAGTCATCTCAGGAAGAGGTAACAAAGCTTACACAAACTAACCAAAAATTGCAGGAACATGCACTCCTCCAGAAAACCCAACTAAAAAGCACTCCTTTTGGGTTAAGAGAGATCTAGACAGTTTAAAAGTGTTACATGCCTAGCCGCACATGGGGGTGCTAAGAAGAAATAAATGAGGCTTGCTTGAAGAGCTACAAGAAAAGTGTGGGAGGTTTCTGCTTGGACAATCCTCTAGATAGAATTTCTATGATCAAATCTTCTATAAAAAACAATGACATGATTGAAATGCTCAAGCTCTCGCAGTGTGTAGGGCTTCGAAGGAAGGTAATCAAGGAAGTTTGCAATGACTTTTGTGACTTGGTCAAGCCTGATGAGGTGGTGGAGGCATGTGATAAGGTTTCAATAAGTAGAAAAGGATACAGAGCCATATCAAAGCTCCACATCCAAGGTATGAAGCCTCATCGTCTTCGTGTGTTCGGCTTACCCTGACCACATACCGTAGCAATGGCATGACACCAAAAAAATTTGGTTATTCTAGGGTTCATAGGTGAATACAAACACATTGGCGGTTTAATGACTGTAGAGAAGCAAAAGAAAGAAAGAAATCAATATTCAACTATAACATATATAATAACATATTTATAGATGTTAGAAGGGTCTAATCATCCATGGTGAAGTTCTATCAGTACACAATAGAGGAATGTGAGGGTAATCTTATTTTTTTTATCAAGCTTGATGAGGCACAAATTCTCAAACATCAAAAAATGGAAAGAATCAGTATAGGGCTGATGAACAAAGCTTTAAATTATACCCAAGGTAAGGAAGACCATCCATTACATAACACACAGTCAGAGATGGAACTATGGTACAGGGGCAGCTGTGCAGTACCAGATGAGAGTCATGATACTCTCAAATGGTTGTTTTGGCACACACACAGAAATTCCAAGCGTCATTGATGCTCAGAATAAAAGAGAGATGCTTGTGGTTGATGGGGTAGGAAACTTTATAGTTGAGTGGCACATGAGTGCCGACTTGAAAGCATTGAAGTGCATGTATGGGGTGTGTGGTGGTCCTAGATGTGCAAACCCATGCCTTTATTGCATGGAAGGAATGAACAGTCTGGATTGGTACAACCCTATAATGGATTGTACAAAACCTCCATCCAGAGACAAGACAAAGCAAGTAACTGTGGTGATAAAGACTAGACCAAGGCTAAAGTAAAATCAAAGACCAGGAGTAAGGGAAAGTCAACAAAAATAGTCGAATTCAAGGATGAACCATGTATTGTGCCTGAGGATTCCAATTGGGATCCCATACTTCCTATATAGCTAGAGAGAGTTCACATTTGTAGTTTACAGGAAGAAATTAGAATACTGGATAAGCTATTAAAGCTTCATCTTAACTATGCTCATTCCATTTTGCCATCAGAGCTATCGGATGCATGTTTAGAGAAATGTGAGATTTTACTCTCTAACATGGGCTTTCATGGTGGACATGTGCAACTTAAAAAGGATTACAAGAAATCAGGTACCATTGGTGATGTTCTGGAAGATGTGTCAATGGGAGGATCCAAAGCTAGAAGGTTCTTGTCAAACTATGAAAACAAACAAGTTACAGCAGTATGGGAATGTTGGAAATCTCTATGCCAGCACACACCTAACCAAGCTGGTGATCCACGGATGACAAAGCTTTGTATGAGGGTCTGGATAGAGCTTGATAATTTTATAAAACTTTTACGTTGTGTGATGTTTTGTGGAAACCTCAAAATCAACTTGTACATGTGTACATGAGTGCTGTTGGTGTTGTGGTGAAGTCGTGGGAGCACCCATTGACTCAGTGTGGGCATCGAGGATGCGGCAGTCAGACATAGGGTCTTGATGGAAGTGTGTGCAGGGACAGCGAAGGGATTCTGGAAGCACAAGCTCGTCTGGAACGAAGCTGCTGAAGATGGAGTTTTGTGTGTGGGTGCGTCAAAGAATGAATGGGCATCGAAGCTGTGTTTGAAGGTGTATGAAAGCTTGGGCCATAAATATTGGTGTGGATAGTATGCTTGAGCTTCAATGTGAAAGCAGTAAGGGTGGTCTGGATCGTTGAGTGGGGGGGGGAGCGAAAAGGAGTGGCCGGTGCTTGCTGCAGAGGGAGGAGGGAGGACCTCACGTGGGTTGCTGCGCAGGGGAGACGAGCAGAGAGGGGGGACTCTCTGGGGTCTCGTTGGAGAGCGAGGACAGAGGAACTGTGCAGCCGCGGGTGTGGCTGCAGTGAAGGTGTAAGGAAGGGCTGCAGAGAAGCAGCGGGGAGAGGAGCCCCGTGCAGACGACGAAGTGAACCGTGTGTGTTTTGCGTGTGAGGCGCAGCTGCTGGGCGGCTGCAGAGGAGCCTGTGTGTGCGTTTGGGTGACAACTGGGAGCCGACAGGTGAGAGGCCCGTTGCTTTGTGCGGTGGCTGGAGCAGCTGCAGGCGATACAGCTGAAAGAGGACGGTGAGGGCCCGTGTTGTTTTCTGGGGGAACCTGCAAGCGCAGCTGGAAGGCGAAGAGGGTGTTTGTTTTTTTTTCCTGGGCGCTGGTGTTTTTCGTTTGTGGTCTGCAGCAGTCGGCACAACTGGATTGCAGTGGGTAGTGGCTGAGCAGGGGTCGTGTTTGGGGGATGGCAGCTGGGGAGCGCCGCCTGAGGATCCGGCTGAGAGTTTATGGGGAAGAGACCCCCTGGGTGTTTGTGTGGAGCCTAGAGTGAGCTAGAGCTGCTGGTCAAAGAGGTGACAGGCTGGAGCAGACAGCGTAGTGGGTGGTACAAAGAGAAAGAGAGAGATGATGGAATAGTGGGCAGTTGGGGAGACTGAGTCATCTGCAACATGTGCTGGTGGTGAAGGAGAGAGTGGACCTCAGCTGAGGTGCAGAGCAGAGAGTGCAGAGAGCGAGAAGGGCTTGCTGAGGAGCAAAGAGCGAAGGGATTCGGAGCGACCAGGAGCTGGAGCAGGCTGATTGCGAGCGGGTGCTTGGTGTAGCTGGTGTCTGGGATATCTTGGGATATCCACCTCTGTAAAGGTCAAGGTCTTTTATGAAATATGAGTCTTGTTCATGCTCTTTGGTCTGGTGTTTTGGTGTGTTTGCATGCGTGTGTGGAAGTGTGGCATGCTATAAGGGCGTAGACAGCTCTACCGCTTCCGTGCCATCACTTTTTGGTGCCTCCACAGAGGAGCAGATTTCCTCTGGTTTGTGAAAGAAGATAGGGGCTGTGTGAAGAGAGTTTTGGAAAATGGCTCAAGATTTTCCGGAGTATTGGGGATTGCCGCAGGAGAATGCGACCAGGTTTCTGGAGAAGATGGAGTTTACAGCTTTGATGAAAGACAGGGCAACCCCGGAGATCCTTTCTCGGATTTTGGCTTATTGCTTGCAGGGTGATGCAAAAGTATGGCTGCAGATGTTTGTGACTACACACAGGAATGTTCATCAGCAGGATCCTGAGTACCGTGTAGTCAGAGCTGCCTTTTTGGCACAGTTTGTCCGTGTGAAGAGTCCAAATGAAGTGTGGAAAGAGTTGTGTAACATTCAGCAGAAGGATGGTCAGGATGTGGATCAGTATCTGTTTGAGTTTGGTAGACTGTGGAGTCTATGGTGTGAGGCTCTGATTCCTGAAGTACCCCCGCAGATGATTAAGAGGGAGCGATTTGTGACAGGTTTGGAGCCAACGATACGTCTGAAAGTGGAACTGAAGAACCTGAATAGCTTTGAGGAGGCTGTCAGAGTAGCTCGAGAGAAGGAGTGGAAGGTGAAGCGTTTGAGGCAGATGGGAATGCGGGAAGAGCCGAGGAGATTTATGAAGGTGCCACAGATTGAGAGTATGCATCCTGGAAGAAAAGCTGCTGTTGTTCCTAGGCAGGAGGACTCATTGAAGAGGGAGGTTCATGATGCAGTGGAGCTCATGAAGTCTTTAAGTGTGAATTGGATAGAGTCCGCAGGAAGAGGAAGAGGCATAGGTGATATGGGAAGGAAGCCTGATGCATCATCTGGTTTTGGAGGAAATTCAGTAGATATTGGAAGAGGGAAAGGGTATCTGTGTGATGTGCAATGCCGGAATTGTGGTGAGTGGGGTCATATGAGTCCACAATGTGAGAGACCAGCCAAAGCTAATGGTGGAATATATCTATTGTCTTTGGGAATGAGTGATAGGGTGAGTGGCCCCAGTATGCAGGTGAAGGATGCAATTCAGCCCCATGTTTGTGAAGCCCATGAGGTCACAGTTGCAGAGCAGGGTATGGGACAGGTTAGCCTGTTGGGAATGGAGAAGGATGAGGTTTCTGGAATCAGCCCTGAAGGGAGTAGAGGTGAGGAGGAGAAGGATGGGAGTATTGATGATGTTGTGGATTGTGAGCAGGTGCCAGTACTTCAGCCAGTCAAGGTGGAGAGTGATGATCAAGGTGTCACTAATGAAGGTGCTGTGGATGGAGCCCATGTGGATGATCCGGGTGATGAGTTGGATATTGCAGCTTGTGGTGAGAGTGTGGATGGTGAGCTGGACAGTGTACTGGATAGTGCACTAGATGATCTGTTGGAGATGGCTTCCTTGGAGAAGAGTGCTTGCATGCCAGTTGAGCAGCAGGAAGAGAGTGATGGTGTGACTGATGGTGAGCTGGATGCTCCTTTGGTTGATGGTGCGATAGATTTCGCAGGTGTGGATGCTGATCAAAAGGTGTGTGTTCCTTGTCATGCCCAGGAGAATGAGTTGGTGGTTGTGAGTGGTGAGGATGCATGTGAGACTATTGTTGTTGGTCAGGGGGACCAAGATGCTTTGCCGTGTGGGAGTTTGGGGAGCTTGGACTTGGTAGAGATGCCTGTGCAAGATGTGGAGAATCTTGCAGGATCGCCAATGGTCTTGAAGCTGGAGAAACTACAGGAAAGCGACAATGATGAGTCTACAGTGCACGAGGTTGCTGTGTGTGATGTTGATGGGCTGAAAGGAAGTGAGTGTATGGTGGACACACCGCATGTGGATGCTCAGCATATGGATGAGCAGTTTGGTTATAGTTTGGGTCTGGCAGGTTGCCCAGAGGAAGGGTTGGAAGCCAATGATGTGGGCTGGAAATTGAGTGACCGTGAGATGGGAGTTGATGATGAGATGAGTGTTATTTCGGTATTTGACTATGAGTGGAAGTCAGATGTGTCTGAGGGGAGTGAAGGTGAGGAGTGGTGGTCTCCATCACAAAGTTATATGAGTTGGTCTGGAGGAGGAAGTGTGACAGTGGATGGTGATGAGGCCATATATGGTGAGCCAAGGGGGTTGCTGGAAGTAGAAGGTTATGACAGGGTGTATCAATGGCTGTTTGATGGAGGAGAATGCTTGAGGGATTGGAGGGAAGATGCACCGAGGTTTCTGTTTGATCCAGGGGGATAAGTGGTTTCTGTTAGTGTAGCTGCTGGACATAAATGTCTCAGCAGAAGAAAGGGGGTTGCTAAATATGTGTGATGTTTTGTGGAAACCTCAAAATCAACTTGTACATGTGTACATGAGTGCTGTTGGTGTTGTGGTGAAGTCGTGGGAGCACCCATTGACTCAGTGTGGGCATCGAGGATGCGGCAGTCAGACATAGGGTCTTGATGGAAGTGTGTGCAGGGACAGCGAAGGGATTCTGGAAGCACAAGCTCGTCTGGAACGAAGCTGCTGAAGATGGAGTTTTGTGTGTGGGTGCGTCAAAGAATGAATGGGCATCGAAGCTGTGTTTGAAGGTGTATGAAAGCTTGGGCCATAAATATTGGTGTGGATAGTATGCTTGAGCTTCAATGTGAAAGCAGTAAGGGTGGTCTGGATCGTTGAGTGGGGGGGGGAGCGAAAAGGAGTGGCCGGTGCTTGCTGCAGAGGGAGGAGGGAGGACCTCACGTGGGTTGCTGCGCAGGGGAGACGAGCAGAGAGGGGGGACTCTCTGGGGTCTCGTTGGAGAGCGAGGACAGAGGAACTGTGCAGCCGCGGGTGTGGCTGCAGTGAAGGTGTAAGGAAGGGCTGCAGAGAAGC
Organism: Cibotium barometz; assembly: GCF_041138505.1. Lineage (NCBI taxonomy): Eukaryota > Viridiplantae > Streptophyta > Polypodiopsida > Cyatheales > Cibotiaceae > Cibotium > Cibotium barometz. Next base: position 39,717,107 of record NC_141067.1, on the reverse strand, counting down.
AGCGGGGAGAGGAGCCCCGTGCAGACGACGAAGTGAACCGTGTGTGTTTTGCGTGTGAGGCGCAGCTGCTGGGCGGCTGCAGAGGAGCCTGTGTGTGCGTTTGGGTGACAACTGGGAGCCGACAGGTGAGAGGCCCGTTGCTTTGTGCGGTGGCTGGAGCAGCTGCAGGCGATACAGCTGAAAGAGGACGGTGAGGGCCCGTGTTGTTTTCTGGGGGAACCTGCAAGCGCAGCTGGAAGGCGAAGAGGGTGTTTGTTTTTTTTTCCTGGGCGCTGGTGTTTTTCGTTTGTGGTCTGCAGCAGTCGGCACAACTGGATTGCAGTGGGTAGTGGCTGAGCAGGGGTCGTGTTTGGGGGGTGGCAGCTGGGGAGCGCCGCCTGAGGATCCGGCTGAGAGTTTATGGGGAAGAGACCCCCTGGGTGTTTGTGTGGAGCCTAGAGTGAGCTGGAGCTGCTGGTCAAAGAGGTGACAGGCTGGAGCAGACAGCGTAGTGGGTGGTACAAAGAGAAAGAGAGAGATGATGGAATAGTGGGCAGTTGGGGAGACTGAGTCATCTGCAACATGTGCTGGTGGTGAAGGAGAGAGTGGACCTCAGCTGAGGTGCAGAGCAGAGAGTGCAGAGAGCGAGAAGGGCTTGCTGAGGAGCAAAGAGCGAAGGGATTCGGAGCGACCAGGAGCTGGAGCAGGCTGATTGCGAGCGGGTGCTTGGTGTAGCTGGTGTCTGGGATATCTTGGGATATCCACCTCTGTAAAGGTCAAGGTCTTTTATGAAATATGAGTCTTGTTCATGCTCTTTGGTCTGGTGTTTTGGTGTGTTTGCATGCGTGTGTGGAAGTGTGGCATGCTATAAGGGCGTAGACAGCTCTACCGCTTCCGTGCCATCAACGTAAACAAACGACTGAAGACAATCACGCAAGTCAGTTTGAAACAGCAATCAAGATGCTTGTGGAAACAATTGTAGTTGCCTGGGGAAACAAGGACATAACCTTCTACCTACTAGTAAGAGTTTTTGCTTCATGTAATTTGTACATTGACTAATCAATATGATATAAAATGATTATTAATATATTTTTTCTCAAATATGTGAAACATATTTAATTTGCACATGGCCTATACTTTGTGAGGAACCAAGGGCCTCTTGCTACATGGAATACTCAAGGCATGGAAAAATCACACTATGCCGTACGTATCAACTATTTTTGTACAAATCGACATGGTGGTGGAAAAACAAAAACAAATGCACTACAAGAACTTTTCAACTTATTCTACCAAAGGCAAATGCAACAATACAATGAAATTCTTAAAAATCAAGTTAGTTTATACAACACAAAAATAGTCACTGTTATACTCATCAATATATTATAAATACTCATCAGGAATGACCATTCTTTGGGGGAGAGAGAGAAATGCTTAAAAACCATTAAGAAGGAGAAAAAGTGAAAGTGACACAAATTGTAATAAAAATTATTCTCAATACAAGTGGAGAAAAACTCTTGTTCTTTTTTGCTTCAACTGTTTGTCTTCATCAAAGAGACTCCCCTCCTTTTGAAGGCTTTCTTTGGGCAGTTGTTGGCTCGGATAACTACTTAGCCTCATCTTCTTTAGGTAGTTTACTTCTATACCTTAATAGCTTTTGGCGTTAATAGCCTCCAAGAGCATGGGTATTCAAATCAGGAATTGCCTTTGCATACGCCACATAACACAAAAAATACCCTGGCCTCGATGCCCACAACCCTGGTGCATATCCAAAAATATGTATAGCTTCCTCCTTCTCTATCAGCATTATCTTTTCTCTGCATTGTGCTGTATCCTTCCATATCGTAAGTATGTTGACAAAAACTTTAAGGCCATCAATGGAATGCGTGGATCATCTGAATACTTTGCATGATGGTAAATAATCAGCACGCGGGGAGGTATCCTTGAAATATAGTGGCTGAGGGTTGAGTCTTTGCCAACAAAAATTTGTTTACCTCTACCTCGATCGAGGAATCCATCTTCATCTACTATCTCAAGCTGTAAACAAAGAAGAAATTTACTTTACAATAATAAATATCTTTAAAAAAATGTTATTTTTATTCATATAAATACCTTTTGTTCTCATCGTCAACAAGTCGCCTATCCTCCCACAAGTTAATTGAACCTTGTGGAGGCATCTCTTCTTCTGAGCAAGGAATCCTTGGTTGCTCCCTTCCCATATTAGAGATCCCCATGCTATCTTGAATAGCTTTAAATTCTTCCTCTGTGGGAAGAGTGTCTTCTTCTTCTTCAAAATTTTTAATGTGCACATTTCTATAGCCTTAGGTGCACTGATGAAATTGTCGCCTGCTGGATTTGTATCAAGCGTGCTAAAAATGCATCAGTGGCATCTGGATCTAAAAAATCTTAAGCAACTTAACATCCATATGAAATTAAACTAATACAATAGTCCTCCCTTATATTCAACAGCTTTTGAATATCTGGTAGCAATTCAAAATTCTTATTGTCCTTTAGTGGGAAGGATGGTAGGCACGGGAGAAGTATCTCGTTCTCTGAATCCTCTATAAAAACATCCTTTTCCTCTTGAAGAATCAAACTTGCCTTAAAATTTGCAGCATTAAAATCCCTGCTCATTATTGCTTCTTGCTCTTTATCCATGACCGTTTCCACATCCTGAATTTCTTCTTGTTTTTCAATTTCTCCTAGAAATGCTACAGGCTGGACACTAGAAATCTCCAGGCTATTCCTTTCAGCATCTTTAATTCTTGATTGTACATGAAGATAGAAAGAAAAGCCATATGATACTGAAGAAGCTTACATTTCTTACTATAAAATGAGCAATGCTCCATAGTGAGCTTCACATGGTCAGGAAGTATGTCATACTTTTTCTGTAATCTGCCCTTTTCTAAAGTCGTCCGTGGGATAACATGTTGATATGATCAAACCTTACACCTTCAATAATAATCCTACTATCATCTATCAATGCGCACAGAAAGCTTGGATCTCCTCTTCATAATATTCCTTGAAGTGATCAATCACACTGAACTCCAAATCTGACATTGAAAGATTCCCTATAGCAATCAAATAAACTCTCTGCACCTGCAAGTTGTAGGAAGTCAAATAGCCTCTTTGCTAGTGTTTCTTCTATCCAAGATCACCTTCATCACCTGAAACCATCTCTTTGTAGTTAAAAGCTGTCAGTAGCTAATGATTTTAAAACAAAGAAAAAATTGTGAGGCTTGGGGGCAGCTATAGGAAGCTATGTTATGCAAGAAAAAAAAATTATGCAAATTATGAGGAAAAAGGGTATACAACAGAAAATTATGGGGTCTGGAAAAACAACGCGATATGGGCAATCCAATTCAATCAGATTGATATCCTTGCATTGTTTTTCCACCAGGCTATATTGATATGACGGAGCTATATCAGGGAGATGAGGGGCAACGCAGGGTGTTGGGGAAGCTCAGGGGCTGTGGCAAGTTAGGGGTAGAGAGAAGACTCAACTATGTGTGCCCTGATTGCCTGAAAGGAGAAGAGGAGAGCTGGGCTTTGCACCTTGTTGGAAAGACAAGGGTGGAAAGACAAGGGAATAAGGGGGGATTATCACCATGAGCTCAGAGGAGGATAAGTATGACCATAGCATAACATGGAAAGACAATGCGAGGATAGCGATCCGGAGTCAAAAGATCCACAATATCACACCGTCTTCTCTAGTCTGGCAGATGGGGAATCTCACAAACATGGAGCAACTCAAGGGGATGAGGGGCAGGTAGGGTACTGGGGCAACTCAAGGGGCCAGGCAAAGGCCAAGGACAGCCCACTAGACAAGCACAAAGGTCAAAGGGCAAGGGTAGGAGAGAGACAGGGAAACAGCCGTGGGTGCTCAGGCAGTTTGAAGGTAATTTTTTTAGTGCTATGCTACTTGAGGAGGAGATGTGGCTGAAGACCCATGATGGTAGTGATCCTGCATTTTCGGCCAATGCTAAAGGCAAAGGCACGACATCTTCTGATGAGAAGAAGAAGAAGCCAAAGAAGAAGAAGTTTCAAGGGAGCTGTTATTACTGTGACAAGAAGGGTCACGATGTCAAAGACTATAGTAGAAAGAAGCAGGCTGACGAGAAGAACGGCACCTTGAAGTCTTCATGGAAGGGAAACGAGTTACTCACAACAATGTCGAGACCGAGCTTGAACTTTGGGCTGCCATTGAAGAGGTATGTTCATCTGCTCAAGCTCCAGTTGATGATTCATGGATTTTGGATAGTGGAGCATCCCGACACATGACCAGTAAAGAAGGGCTGGTATAGTTCCTGGAAGCCTCTATAGGAATCCATCAGTGTTGTTGTTGGGAATAATGCTAAATATCCAACCAAAGGGTCTAGAACCATATCTTTTGTGGCAGCTTTACAGGTGAAGAGAAGAAGCTGTCAAATGTGCTCTACGTACCCAAGATAAAGAGAAATCTACTATATCGATTGCCGATGACGGATCGTGGGCTTGAAGTACGCTTCAAGAAAACTGAAGCAAAAATTCTAGATGTTATTGGCAAGGTAGTCGGCAAAGGAGTGAGGTGCAACAATCACTACGAGCTGAGTGCCCTTACAATGTTTGCAGATAAGAGCACAAGCAAGCTTTGGCATGAGCGATTTGGTCACATTGGATTTACCGTGCTAAAGGAGATGTAGAAAAAGGGTATGGTAGCTAATTTGCGTGCATTTTAAGAATTGCATGAACCATGTGCTTGTATGATGGGCAAGCAACAACGCAAGGCATTTCCACAGGAAACCAGCAATCGGGAAAAGACTCCTCTAGAGCTGGTACTAACTAGTTCACGACGTGAACTATTTTGTATAGAGTGCATGCAAGGTTGATACCCTACATTCCTTTCATGCTCAAACACTTAATTATGAAATCAAAAGTTGGTTGAATGAAGTGAATGATCATTTTTTTCATTTCAACCTGTTTTTACCTTGTATCCACTTTTGAGTAATGGATACCTTTGTACTTCCTTTTGTTTATTGCCATGGGAACCAAGGTGGTACTTTGGCACTTCTGGGCATTTGTTGTTGCAATCGTTTTAATACCGTGTGAGAGTGTTTGATCTGTCCCTCCATCCAACTGAAGAGTGCTTCTACTGAATCTTGTTGATTGGGATTTGTATTTGTGTCCATTTGTTGCACCTTTTCTTTTTTCTTCTCAATAACATTACCCAGCTTCTCTATTGTGGTGGGTACTACAAGTGGCGAGTTTGCTATCTTTAGTTCATCCTGTTGAGTTGGCTTCTTTCTCCACACCAATAATTATGAATTCCTAGCATTTGTTTTAGCCGGGATTCGGCTTTGGTTGCTCTTACTGCCCCTTTCTTTGTTTTTGAAGGTATTTGCTTTGGGTGGGATTTGGGCACCCATATTGTTGTATTGCCCTGGTAATAGCCTTGTGTCACTAGCAATTCCTTTCGAATCCATTGCTTACGAGTGCCTTGTGGAGTGCGGCTTCGTTTGGAATGTCGGCTTACATTTGAAGGCCATCTCTATCCCTTGTCTATAATTTGAACTTTTTTCCCTGATTCCTTAATCACTTCCTTCGCATCATTGTATAGCTGGTTTTCGAGTTAATCCTTAGGCACCCATTGCTAAGTACCTAGTGACTTTGGATGTTTTTTGTGTATGGATTGTGGGGTTGAGTTTTCTCTAGTACGTGAGCTACTGTTACCATCCTTGGTGTTTCCATACCATCAATCATAGCTTGCTTCCCTTTGTTTATTGGGCTCCATAAGGGCATAGTAATGACATTGTTACCCTTCGTCCAGTTGTGCCGTTCTCTTTTCCCATTGGATATTATAATTACTGGCACACAAATCCAAGATTATCCCAGGATCATTTCTTCCTCCATAGATCCTGCAGGTATAATAAACACCTTCCCAACCAAGGGATTATTTTTGATTGAAACATTAACACTTAGAGATCCTTTAGCTTTTGTAGTTGACAAGTGCACACTTCGTACTTGTGCATCGGTGGCCCCTCAAGGTGTGGTTTCTAGAGCTACCCATGTCTCATAAGAGATCAGATTATGACTTGATCCCGTATCTATTAATGCAATGCTCGTTGTATGACTTTTAGTCATAGATACTTTCACCCTGAGCCATGCTGGCTCAATGTCCAATTCATCCTCCCATCAAGGAGGGTTAGTGAAGCCATGTTCACATGTAATACTCACTTTTGGAGTATCTGTTTGGCCTTGGCCTCTCTTGCCTTAGCTTCTTCTTGAGCTTGCTTAATTTTTTCTTTCACGACTCCTTCCGGTGTTTTAAAAGATGCTCTTGCACGAGCATCTCTTGGGTTAGTGGTCAAATTTTTTTTAAAGCTTGCTTCCATTGACGTAACCCTCCATTTGTACACCCTCAATTGTTTCAATTCTGACCGACCCTTGAGGTGTGATTTCGGACACTCGGAAAGGTCCTAATCCTTTGTACTTGAGTTTATTTTTTTTGGTGCTTTCCTACACCATACATGAGGACAAGGTCCCCCGTTTCTAGTTCCTTTTGTTTCAAGTTATTGTCAAACCAACGTTTTCTTCGTAATTTTTCGACCATAAGACCATGTGATGAAATTAGTCAGGTTTCATCAAGTTTCTCTAAGTAAACTAGCCTTTCAGCTAATGCATTCTCAATAAATCGTTCCTTTCGGCTAATGCATTCTTAATCAATCGTTCTTACACTGCTTAGAGCTAGGTACTCCATAAGCATTACCGCTTAAACACCATAAGCTAGACGGAAGGGAGTATATCCCATCGTATATCCCGTCGCTACCTTATACAATGTTTGATATGCCCATAAAACTACCGTTAGCTTATGTTCCCAATCCGTTCGACTTACTTCTAATGTTTTTGTCAAGATAGTACACAAAATCTTGTTTGTACTCTCCGCTTGACCATTAGCCTGTGGATAATAAGGGGATCACTTCCGGTGGACCACAAAGAATCTAGCAATTATGTGATAAATCACGTCATTAATGAAGCGTGAACCACGATCACTGACTAATTCTAATAGGCAGCCAAATCTCAAAATGATTTATTCATATAACTTAGCTGCTTAGAGGCTTTGGCCTCTGCCCATTTCGTGAAATAGTATATGGCCACAATCACATATCGGACTTATGATGGATGCGTAGCTGGACTGATAGGTCCAACAAAATCAATTCCCCATTCATACAATAACAGGGGTAAGTGGCATCCTGTCCCTTTGTTGTAGAATAGCAAATCGCTGATACTTTTTGCATATTTTAACAAACTCCATGGCATCCCCGACTAACGTAGGCCACCATAGTCCTTCTTGAAGCACCATGCGAGCTATAATTTCCCCAACAAAATGTTCTCAAGCTATCCCAGAGTGTGCTTCATCTAATATTGTGACAAATTAGCTTGTATAGTTCTCGAGTAATTAATTGATAAGGTGCAGCCAACTTAAGCCGACGCATTTTATCTTTGTCCAAGGGTCATTCTTGCGAAAAACCATAATCTAGATAATCTGATATTTCTTCGCTCCATTCGGGCACCATGTCTAGTTTGAACAAACAAGCATCTCGGAGGTGTTGAATTCTCGACATGAATTCTCGACATATGATCGGCCAACACATACTATGTTCCCTTTCTTACCACCATGACCATGAAGTCGAATTCCAATAGTAATAACAACCAGCGTGTGATTCTTCCCCTCGTGCAAGGCTTGTTCACCAAGTATAATAAGGCCTGATGGTCCACAAAGAATACAAATTTGTTGGCCAATAGGTAATGTCAATACTTCTTGACAGCATAAACCATGGTCAACCCTTCTCGTTCTATAGTGGTATAATTCACCTCTACATCATTCAATTGGCGACTAGCGAAGCAGATTGGGTAGTCCAGTTGTTTGAACTCACAAGGCTGTGCCAATACGCATCCAATAGCAAAGTTCGAGGCATCGATGTGCACATGAAATATAAGGTCCTAGTTAGGTGGTCTTAGAATTGGCACACTAGCCTGTGCTTCAATCTATCATATGCTTGCTTCAATCTATCATATGCTTCCTGGCATTCTTCAGATCATTTAAAGACAATGAGTAGCTTATATAATTATCTGGCAATTTTAATATAAAATATTATGAAGCGGTGATAATACCTAATGTGGCCCATAAATCTCTGTACACCTTTGTAATTAGTAGGTGGGGGCAATTCCAAGATCAACCTGACAATGTGTCCCAATATCACACCATGTTTGACCTAAAATTGGCACTTTAAAGGGTTTAAGGATATATGATACAATCGACATTGCTTAAACGCTTTTCTCAAGCAAGCCAAATGGTCTGTCCATCGAGAGTGTGCACACAGATCATCAATGAATACCTCCAACCACTTTTGCAAGTAGTCTTTGAAGATTATGCACATTAATCATTGGAATGTTGCTGGGGAGAATTGGTGAGACCCAAAGGCATGACATTGTGCAAACGTCCCCCACATTGTATTGAACGTTGTCTTATGCTGGTCTTCGAGCGTTATGGACACCTGATTGTAACCTAAAAATCCATCTAAGAAGTTATAAGCTTCTTTACCAGCTACTCCCTCCAAAACGTGTTTTGTATAAGGCAATGGGTAATGGTCCTTCTTAGTAGCTGCATTGACCTTTTTGAGATCGACACAGACCCTAAATTTCCCATTCCTCTTTGGCACTATTACAATTTGTGATGACAACCAATCCATATGTTCTATCTCGTAGATAAAGTCTATAGCAATGAGTTTATCAATTTCCTCCTTTACAATTGTTTCATATTTAGGATTCATTTGGTCTGGTTTTTGCCTGGTTGGTCTTGATCCGTCCATGATTGGGATTGTGTGTTGCACCACTTCAGGTGGTACTCCCTTCATCTCTTTGTAGTTCCAGGTGAAACAATCCTTAAACTCCTTAAGGAGAGCAACAAGATCCTTTTCTTCAGTCGGAGGGAGTCAAGTCCTTAGTGATGTAAATAGGTTTAGTTTCCTCCCCTGGCTATGCAATATCAATTTCTTTGACTTTAGCTGGGCCATTGTATGATGTGGATAACCCATCTTCCTTAACCCTTTTTGCCGTCAATCAGACCACTTTTCATTCGTCAATTGTGTATGTTTTGAAATGGTCTGGTACTGAAAGCAGGTCTAGTTTATCCTCGTCCTCACCTTTTGTTTTAGCCATCACCTTCTTAGCCTCTCGCTCGGTTTCTGCCAAAGCTTTGTTTCCTTTTCGGCGTGCCTAGCTTTCATAAGCTTAGGCGTTTTTGATTCTCAAAGAGTGACTTCCTCCCTACGTTTCCCTTCAAGGGATATCTTGCTCAATTTCTCACCCTAATTCTTAGAAAACTCGTCGTGTACCTTAGTAGCTTCGAGGTATCTCAGCCCACTGGGTATCCGTGGGTTTTCTTTGTAGTAGGGCATTTCGTCGAGCAATATACCATTTTTGCTTCCGCCATCTTCTAAGGCGTTGGGCACTGGTTTGGCCTTGTGATCTAGTCCCTTCTATGCTTGAAATTTCCTCCTCTGATTCCTCTTCAATGGGTTGCCAATTGACCATACAGACAGAGGTAGTGGGAACAGTCCCAGATTCAACGTATTGGGTTCCTCAGGGTTGCATCACATCTATGGTGGCTAACACATGCATCCAGTTTTCACTAAAATTCGAAGGAGGAAGTGATGCATACATTCCCGCTTCCTCTTCCTCTTTTGAAGCTTCCACCATGGGCTGGCATATTTGTACGGATGTGGTTCGCTCGGTTGTGACCGAATCATTACCAAACTGTTTTCCTTCCATGGGGTGTGCTTTTCATGTTTCTAGATCTATCTTTAGAATTTGCGAGTCCCTTCGAACATACACATGGTATAATGCCCAATCATGCATCAATTTGGATACCCTCATGAAGGGTCTCTCCATGATTATGTCATATGAGTCTAGTTGGCGCAAAAAGTCCATTACAAATGTATGATGGTAGCAGAACGTAAAGAGTTTAAGTCGCACATTCTCTAAAAGCCCAATGGGTCTTAAAGATGTTCCGTTTTTAACGATAAGATTTGCTCTTTTCAAATCGAGTTTTTTCCAATTTTCCCAACATCATTTTGTGATGATGCTGACTCTCGTCCCACCATCTAGGATAGCTAATGCTTGGTATCCATTATCATGAATTGAGATTGTAGCATTTAGTGTCGTCACTTTTGTAATAACACCCCAATTGATTAACTAGTATTTTGTAATAACACCCCAATTGATTAACTAGTATTTTGTCGAATCTAGGCGTTCTTTCCCTTGCATGTTTTAAGTTTCTTTCTGCTAGAGGAGGTGACTGAATTTCCTCTGCAGTGTCTACTGTCTTTTATATCTGCCCACAATGTTGGTGAATTGCATAGCAGTTGTCCCAATGGCATTTGCACGGAAGTGGATAGTATAGCCGCGAGATTGCCTATGTCTTTGGGCTCTCTGGCAAATGAGGGTTCCTTCCATGTGTGCGTCTCATATTCATCCATGGGGAACGAATGAATGGAATCATCCTGCGCAACCTCCTTAAACATTCTTGACATCAGGTTTCCTTGAGATCCCTCTTCCGACTCTTTTGGAATTTTGGGGTAGGTACATCCAATTCTCTTTCCCTTTTCGGTTTGTTTCTTGGATACATTGTATCCCTGGCCTAGTTAGCCCATAATTTGGCTTCATGAAGTTGTTGACACTCTTCTAGTAGGGCCATTCACCAATTCCTTTAGGAGTTGATGGTTTTTCTTCTTGCGCCTCTTGGTCAGGCTCGTTTGGTTTTAGCACTTGATCCCTCTCTTCTCTTGATTGAGTGGATCCGGTGTCAATAGTATCTTCTTCAGATCTATCCTAAATTGTGACCCTGGTGTCACTTTTACCCACTTTTTTCACACTCCTTCTCTTGCCAGTTCTAGAAGTGGTGGCATCTGCTAGGTTCTTCCCTTTGTCCCCTAGTTGGGCTTGGCTCATGTCAGGACATTCAGTGGCGTGATGTTCCCAGGTTGCACACTTATGGTCTAGACAATGGCATGGTTAGAAGTGGAAGCAAAACCACTTGCGTGGTATGGGCAATCTTTGATCAAATGATCAATCCCACATTTAGTACAAGTAAGTACTGGCATGTCATTAGTTAGTGCAGTCAATTGTTGATGAGTTGATGCGTATGAACCACATGCTTGTTAGGACATTCAGCTATTTGATGAGGTCTATCGTAACCAAAACATTGTAATGGCCCTCTCCTCATATTTTTGTTTATGTCCTTACCTTTTTACTATACCGTGGTTTGAAACACGGGTACTGGCGTGTTATTCTGTAAGACATAAAATTCTGGTGTAATCTCTGTAGCTTCCTCATAGTAATCACCATTGATTTCTACCTCACGCACGATTTCAATATCCTATGATGGCTCCTCAATCAGTACTTGGTTGATTTTAGTCTCTGGTGGTTGTAGTGGTAGAACAGGTGGCGGCGGGCAGAGGTGAAGTGTTCTATATTCGAAACATCCCCCTAGGTAAATAGGTTGGGTTTGGTTGTCCTGCAGAGCTGCAGTAATTTGCACGGGTGGTGCTGGTAAAGCCAGTGGTTCTCTAGGTGCCAGCAGCTGTGCTATGGTTTAGAACCTCAGATACCTGCACATGGAGGTGTCATGATTCCCTAATTTTACACAATGAGCACAGTAGAGTAATGGCCTTGCTCTTAACTGTGGGCATTTAGTGGTAATGTGATTCAATCTGCACATAGAACGCTATACTAAATCTCTACGAGGGTAAAGATGGGTATGCCCATGCCCAGATGTTTCTCTTCCATCCTTCACCTTCAATTTGTCTAGTATGGCATTATTGAGTTCGTCCATAGTCATGTTCCCAACTTTCTTGCTCCGAGTTCTTGTTTCTTAGTGACTCAAAACTCGCGGAGTCGTTGTTGCCGAAGATATTTTGACATCTTCTGGTTGTGGCAATTCCAGCATATTGTCTTCATATTTGATTGCCAACTTACAACATGCATCCAGAGTAGCCGGTCGGACTAATACTAGATAATCATGCATTTTATGATCTCAGACTTCTCTCCAGAAGCATGGCAATAACTGATCATTAGTTAGCCTCTCCCATGGTTTACATCTTGAATTCAAGTACTTTATTCGGGACACATGGTCTCGCATAGAATCAATTTCTTTCTATTTGATATTATGCAGTTTGCCAAAGGACTCCATCTATCGCCACTTCGGGAAAAGCTTGGCACAAACACATTCTTAAGCCGAGTGAAATTGATCTTATATTTTGGCTTGAGGGTTTGAAACCATTGATGAGCTTTTCCTTCTAGGGTTAGTGAGAAGGCATGAGACCTCGTCCTCTTCCAACATTGGCTCTTCTAGGCATTTCTGGTCTCAGAGGTCAGTCCGGCCACTTCATTTTGGACTGGCTCATCATTAGCGGCCTCCGTACGCCTTTGTAGAATCAAGAGCTCTATGTCTTGTAAGACCGTGGGATGATTGATCATTGCTCGATGTCCTTCTTATGGTGTACATGCGGTCCTCTGCTTCACGAGTTTCTCTCGGTAGGTTATCCCCTTCATCTTGGGTCATGAACCCTTCCTCTACTCTTGGCTCTTCATTAATGGGCTCTAAGTTTGGAAATTTTCCCTCACTCTTGCTGCCCACCCATAACTATTTTTGGTTCTTTGCCATGTGATTGAAATAGATTCACATTTCCCATTTCCTTTTGTTCATCCCTAGTCCTTGGAGTATCAAGCTCTTGTTTCCTTAAGCTCAATTCTCACACTTGTCATTCTGCTTTAATCCTTTTCAAATCTAATTCCACTTCCTTTGAGGTTGGGAAGAATACTTGACCTGTCTTAGATGCGCTTTCCAAGTCTCTTCTCATTCTGGGGGTACCACTGTTAGATAGCCTAGAACTTGAAGGTTGGGTTGGTAATTCTTGCCTTGGACCTAGTCCAGCGTTGGTTGACAGACCGACCCATGCTCGCAGATTGCGCTTCCTCATCGTTGTTGGTTTGGAGACCAAAAAATCCCCGGGCTATATCAATGATACTACTTGATCTTGTAGGGGAGGGTGGTTTCTCCTCTTTCCCAAACCCAGAGAATCGTAGCCGTTCTTCCATGGATTCTTCACTACTTGTATCGATGGTGGTTAGATTCCTTATTAAGACACTCAATTGATTTCTCACTGAGTGGCCTAAACCAACACTCTTTTGATAGGAAAATCTTGGGTGATTTGATGCACTGTCCTCCTCGGGAGTAAGGTTGTCTCCGAGATGAGCTTTCCAGACCTCAAGTGCATGTGAATGTGATTTGATAAGCTAATTTGCTACCCCAATTGAATTTTGTAAGGTACTGTCGAACTGATTTTCTTTGTTTTTTGTGGCCGCCGTGAGACTGAAGATAGCAGTTCACGGTGTGAGATATCAGAGAATCGTTCATGTTGTGAAATGGTAAACCGTTTACGCCGTAAACTAATTTCTGTACTTTCACGTGCTCCAATATTTACTTCCAACTTAGAAATTAGCGTTACCTTGTTCTAATTTTACTGGTCTCAAGCACTTCCCTAACCTTAATTTGACAATATTATGTTCGTGAACTAGATCTGGTTACGTCGTAAAACTACAAAAACAGTTCACATTGTGAAATGGTAAACCTTTTACATCGTGAAAAGCTACTTTGTTCACGCCGTGAGATGTAATTGGTTCATGCCGTTAGATGTAATTGGTTCACACTGTGAGATGTGCAAAAATCATTCACGCTGTGAACTATATAGTGTTTCACGTCATGAAGCATTTTCTGCACGGATTATAATTTTGTCGGACCCGTGGTGTTAGAGATGTCAGGATAAGATGACCTATTTTTAGCAAGGTAATCCCGTGTTTTACGGTGCTAAATGCAGCACTGATTCTGGGAGCGGTTCACGCCATGAGATAGCAAGAAGTAGTTCATGTTGTGAATTGTTATCCTGCAGTTTCGCGTCGATAGAGAGAAGTTTGGGTGCAAATTACTTATCTAGATGCTAAAAAATGATTGTGCTAGACATAAGGAATGTAATGCGAGTTCAAAACACAACCAATGGCTCCTTATTTTTGTGATTTTTGTGGATTTTTTCAAAGAAACAAAAATAGAGTATCACCCTACTCGTTCACGCTCATGAATTTGGTGATACAAACATCAAAATTGAAAGGAAAAAACAATGGAGCTTTCCTCTAGGGTCACTCCAATACACACCCACACAACAAAAACGATCAATTTCTCACAAACCTTCACTTCCACTACTCAAACCTTATCCATTTATTCTATACACAATACACTACCAGAATGCAAAGCCAATGATGAAACTTGTGTAATGGGAGCTGAAACTCAAAGAGGATAGAAGAAACAAAGGTGTTTCCTTGGCAGCGGTGCCAAAAATGTTATGGGCTACCACACCTCCAAGAAGAAACTCTATGCATTCACCTTTAGAAGAAGTAATAGAACACAACTGTCATAGGGAACTTACCAATGCTTCAAGTTTGTGTCCCTTGAGGTCTCCAAGCTCAATTGAGAAGCTCCAATCCTCCAAGCTTCACCTCTACGCTGTCACCATAGAGTCGCTCACACCACCACACAAGGCAATCACTCTCTCTCTCACTTCTCCACACAATCATACAAGCATACAAGTATAGAGAAGGCACATGTGCTAGAGTACTCTCTCTCTCAAGACAAAAGCAAGAACTCTCATAGCACAAATGGGGATTATGTCCATTTATTATGAGAAAATGCCTTATATACAATTGGCCCTTATTTACACTTGGGGACCCAAAACTTACTAACTAAGGCCTTGGGTGGCCAATATCTCATAATGTACAACTTTTATAGTGCCTTTGCATGACACTTATTAATGTCCTCAAATGGAGGAGCATATTTGTTAATCTAAAATGGGATTAACAAAATCCAATGCATATTTAGTAAATGGTTGAGCGGGTTAATCTATGATTGAGAGTGGTAGCTGGTTCATGGTTACACACTCCATTGTGTGTCATTGTCCGCTTAAGAGAAGTAGAATGGGTGTGCTTGAGAGTGTGAGTAGAGATGGGTAGATTAGACATTGCGTAGCTATTCTCCTACAAGGGATAAGCTTTCATGGACTAAGTAGGTAGAGCTTCTTTGTTGATATTGTGTAGAAATACACTCTGGATTAAGGGTCTCTAGCTCTTGCTATCACTTAGTTATGAGATAGGGAACATCGTTCTCCATTGGCACCATTACTGGCGGGGAGCGATAACCTAAGCTAGTAGAGTGCTTTGCATTGTATTTTCTACCACCATAACATAGCTTCATTCGGTTGTATAAATCAAAAAATAAATTAGATTCGGGTATTGGGTGTGTGATCCCAAGGACACCGAGTGGCCACATAGGCTAATTAGGCTAGATTAGGTAGATAAGGATTGAGATATTAGTAGTGTGTGAAGCATCCATTTCACAACACTATTTGGGCGGTGAGATCACTCTTGCATCCTCTTCTTTTTTGCATTTCATTTATGTTTTAGGAGTAGATTAAGTAGCCTATGTGTGTATGGTTACATGTTGCATGAAAGTGATGTATGTTAACAACTAGTTCTGTTACTACAGGTATATATTTTATCATATTTTGGATGAATTAATAATCGTAGAAAAATATGCTTGATTTAATGTGTGTAGGAATCGGCTTAATGGAATGTGTAAATGTGCATAAATTTATTTCATGTATAAAGACCCATTAGCATTTATATTTAGGGTAAATATTTTTATATGTATAAACCTTAGGAGCTTTCATATATGGTTATTAATATGTAAAGCAATATCCAAAAGTGAAAAAAAGCAAGCCTAATTTGTACGCACAACTATTATTAGTTCCTTGGGCTATTTTTATGAATACAATTCTCTAAATACTTATGTCGTGGAAGAGCTACACATATGAGGGGGGAGATTGTACCCAATCTTGGAGTAGTGCTTTGTGAGCTAAATATTTTTATTTTGTTTCTCTCAATTATTGAATATGTTGAGCATGTGGTATGTGATAGGTTATTTGAATTAAATCAATTCTTGCAAGTTTCTTTAAATTCTATCTTCCTAGAGGAGAAATCAGATAGGTGAGATAGGTGACAGAGGTGAGATAGGTGAGATAGGTGACAATGGTATGAGAGCTAGATGTGACAATGGTATGAGAACTAGATCTAGGAAGATGGAGATAAGAATTGAAAGCTTAAAAGCTTAATTCAAGAGTTCCATCTATTATTTAAGGGGCAAAGACCAAAGGATAAGGAGGGGTGGCAAACCACTTTGCACAAGACCAAAACCACCATTCTCCTCTTAAAACCACCTCCTCAATTCAAAACCTCTCCATAATCCATCCGTATGGATGAAATTAGCTCTTTGAGGAGGTTATGAGTCTCATCTCAGAATTGCTAAGCTCCCTTTGTGGTAAATTTGTATAATGGAGGGCTCATGATTTTTTTTCTTTCTCAAAAGAGAACTGAGATTTCTCTTATTATCAAGAAGGATTAAAAAAACAACTATTACATTGCTCTAATTATCAGCGGCGGGTGGCGACAATGCGATTCTAATTAATTTCTCCAATCGACGGCGACAACTGTGGCCTGCTTCTTCTTCATGGATGCATAGCAGCCGGTTTCTAGGAGAGAAGAAGAGTTATTCTCTTTTACTTTAAAAAGCTTTATAAGCTTTATATAAAGCTTAATAATAAAGCTTTACAGAAAGAGAGAGCCTAAAAATCGCTCCACGACGGCAGCCAACGCCAGTACATATATATTTAAAATTTTATTTTTATTTATTTTCTCTTCTTCCTTATGGACGACGGATCATATTCATTTTTCTTCTTCTCCATCCATGGCGCAAAGGACCGTACACGCTACTCTTAGAGCTGAAGAGTCTACAAAAGGAAAGAAGATAAGCTGTAAAGTTTTTATTTTCCAGAATTTTGATGGCAACAAAGACGCTCGCACCATACTTGCTTGGCTCAGTCAACTAAATTATTATTTTTCAGAGGATAAATTTTCTGAGAAAGATAAAATCAAATGTGCGACTAATTACTTGGTGGACAATGTAGCATTATGGTGGAAGTTATTAGAACCAGCAACAACAAGCACAAACCAAAATCTTGGAAAAGATTTCAGAAACTCATCAAGAAAGATTTCCTACCTTCACAATATAAAGCTAAGGCTCTCGACAACGATGGTCTACATTCAGACAGCTTAACGGAGAGAATATATCAACTTATGTGGACAGGTTTTGGCAAACTTTATTACAAATATAGGTAATTAAGAAGGTTCACACTAAGGATCAAAGAAGAAAGTTCATAGCAGGTTTGAAACCTACAATTCGATCTGAGGTAAATATGTTTCGACCACATTCTCTTAGCTCAAATATTTCTTTAGCCTTGAATTGTGAAAAGAAAAATGGTTTTCCTAAGAAAACAATGACACCCCAAACCTTGGCATCAACATCTTTGAACCCTAAAACTTCTCCAAAATCATTTGACACATCTCTTAATGACCATAACATAGGTATTGATGCCAAAGTAGATAATTTACAAAAAGCTAATAAACATGATTCAAAGAAGTGTTACAGGTGTAACAAGATTGGACATATTGCATCAAATTGTCTATAGAAGTCAAAGTTTTTCTGTTGGACTCAATATGATTGATAATGTGATGAAGAACAAAACTACCACGACTACTACTCCGATTCTTGAGGTAACATATTTATTTTATTTAATTATTTAACACTTTTTCATAAATTTTAAAAAGAGTTTTTATGCATCAAAAGTAAAACTTCTTGATGTTAAGGAACTGGCCCTTCCATCTTGAATTATACTTTATGAAATTTTCACTATGTATTAGTCTTGTGGTATGGGACACAAGATTAATCTTGTGTCAAGGATTCCGATGTATACTTATCTTTAGATCTGTGTGGGATAATTTCTGGTGGTATGGGACACTAGAATTTATTACACATAGAATTAGTATCTTGGGTGACTCCATATTAAATACTGATTATGTAGTGGTATTGGCATAGCTTGAGACCATGCTTAACGGGTGTGTATGTTGTTAAACTGTAACAAGTAGTGCCATGCTTGACAACTGTTTGACAACTATATTGTGGTCAAAGTGAAACAAGTGGACTATGCTTGACAACTGCACATGGTCGAAGCATAACAAGTGGTTTATGCAATTGATGTGCCATGCTCATTAGAGTGTAACAAGTGGTAGCTCACACCATGCTAAATGATGTGTACATAATGATACCCTCATCATAGTGAAACAAGTGGTGAATATATGTTATGTTTGTGTATATCAATGTTTTATATTGAGATTAATTATACAAAAGACAATTAGTTGGGATATGTTTACAGAACTAAGTGATGAGCAGTGCATGTGTCGCACATAAGGGATCTTATTTATATCATATTATTTTGTATTATTATTTGTGATTTGATGATGAGTGCCAGGATCACCAATTTAAGTGTCGCATGAGTTTTTATTGTTGTAACATTTTCTTCTACATAACTGAGGACATTTACTTCCTCAAAACGAGAGGACTGTTACATGTATATATTTTATTATATTTTTAATGCATTAATAATCATTAAAAATATACTTATTTAATGTGTGCAAGAATCGGCTTAATGGAATGTGCAAATGTGCACAAAGTTCACACACACACATCTAATCTCACTCATACACATATTTACATGCTAGTGGAGCTCTCATACACACACAAATTTAGCAAGGGATCGAAAGATAATCACGATTAGAAGGTATAATTTATTGCTTATGTCAAATTTTGCATAGTTTTTCATCAATGATGCCCTCAAATTTCTAGTACTCTGCTTAGGCATAAACTTCCTAATTATTATGAGTGAATGGAACTCTCCTAATTTTAAATTTGCATCAAAACTTATGAAATTCTCTCTATTTCTCTCATAGTTGTGTATTAAATTATCTAGTTTTTGCATCAAAATTAACCAATAATTAGGAGTGTGATTAAGAAAATTATGAGGAATTAAAATAGGTTAAATTACGTAAGAATTTATAGAAATTAACTTCATTTCATCATAATTTGAATTAGAGCACTCTTAATCATCAAATTGAGGCCCAAATTGCTTCATTTTCTCTTGGGAAATTAAATGCAGCTAAGATTAATCACATCCTTATAAATTTTCTAAAAATTTAGCATTAGAAGGACCCTAAGTAATTTTCTAATAAATTTTGGATTTAATTTGCTAATTTTAAAGCTAAAAAATGCTATTTTAGGCCAAAAAATAAAAGGAAATTAGGGATCAGCCGAATTAGGGAAAATTAGGAAATCGGGAGATTATATCAAAATTTTAATTATAGGGCGTAATTTTTGGGTTAAAAATCTGATTTCCAAGCATTTTCACTCAAATCTAGCTAATTTTTCAATATGAAATTAGCTTGTTTTAAAGGAAAATTCTATATATATATATATATATATTTTTGGCAAAAGAAACAACAATAAGAAGCTAAAAATTAAACAAGGAACTTAATCTAGCTTATCACCCCTCTCAAAGTCCCTATTTTTGCACTAAAACGACTTCGAAACCCAAGTTATAACAACTAGCTATGGCACCTAAGTGAGCACACAAATCAAATGGAGATGTGACCAATGGGGCGAACACTTCAGGGAAAGATTGTTTTCTCTTGTTTGCCAAGTTATAAATATGTTAATGTGGATGCAAATAAATAAACATAGAAAATGGTTATTGATGATACCATCCCGTGCATGTACAACAGGATGAGGGAATTGATCGGGAGAGGCCGATCAGGACTCTAGGGTTCACCTCTCGTCCTGGAGAAAATAACCCACTACGTGCTCGGAGTTTGGTCCACCTAGGTGGATGAGCTGCTTGTTTTTGGGTGCGAGGGGCAAGTGGTGACAACAAAAGCCTATTAAGGGCACACCCTATATGCTTTGGATCAATTGCCACCTCCAGTTGTTGAAGACTCAACCATAGAGCACACTACCAGAGTCTATAAAGTCATCTGGGTATATAATTTAGCCATATTAGCGGACATGCAGATTTCACATGTGAAGTTTTTATCCGAGTTGTTGCCAGTTGATATTGTGCTAATTCTTTCTATCTTTAGCGGTGCATTTGCCCTATCAACTACTTATTTGCCGTACTAATTCTTTCTATTTGCTACTTCCCTTAGTGCTAGGCTTCATTATGGCTGAGTCTGCCCCTGCATCTCCGGAGACTCAATACGAAGGGCTTTGTGTGCATATATGCTCTTATATGTGTGTGTGTGTGTGTGTGTGTGTGTGGAGTGCTTGTGTCTTGATACAGAGTTTTGCACCCACTATTGGGCACTGATGACGTTAGTGGGGATGTCGTAGTATCTAGTCCATAGTATGCATAATGGATTTGATAGCTATATAGTCTTGTGGGTTGACTACCATGAGTATATAACATGCATGTTCCTAAAAAGTGAATTTGGGCATGTTCCTGGTTTCATTTAGGTGTATATATATATATATATATATATATATATATATATATATATATATATATATATATAAAGTCAATTGGGCAAGGCCTAAGAGGGATAGAGTCCAAAGCTTCACTGGAGGCAAAATCTGAATCTGAAGAAGAAAGACCACCAAAAGCTACTCGAAAGAAGATGGCCATGAGGGAAGGAGCAAAAAGGAAGCCCAACACAAAAATCACAAGTCTCCATCTCCAACCACATCGGAGTTTGGATAGTTATGTGATGAAGAGCAAAAAGCCTACCCTGTGATGGACATAGCAGAAACCGTACCATCTCCAAGAACAAAACAAGAGCCACCAACGAGTGCCAAAGAAGTGGTAGTAGATTTTGATACAAAGAAAGAAGAGGATAATCAAGAAAGAGAGGAAAGATTAAGGGATGAAGAGCAAGCAAAGCTTGCAAGGGAGCAGGAAGAAGAGTCCACTAGGCTTCATAGAGAGTGGAGGACAAAGAATGCACAAGACTTTCCTCATGCTCAACAGTCTGCTCTACCCCCTCCATCCCAAGAAGTTGTATCTCATTGGGCAACCTGAGATCGGTTTTACAACAACCACATAGCCACTATTGCTGGATAGAGTAGATCTGCCATCCAGAGAATAAATTGATATAGAAGCAAATGAAGACATGCGCAAGGATTGCCAAGAGAGATGGGACTAGAAGGTGTACTTGAGCAAGAATGACAAAGCCCGCCGTTTGGTTGAGGATTTGACAAGAGCCGCTGGTAGGGCTGACAAGACAAAAAGGATGGGAAAACAATATGCACCTCTACTCAAGCATTTGCTTGAAGATGGCCTAGAGACGATGAAGCTAATGACAAAAGTGTTTCTCTGTTTGAGTCTCAGAAGGAGCTTGCTCACTTCTAACCCCGGCTTGAAAAACAAGAGTTTTCAACATCCAATCACATTGAAAGAAGCAATGCACAACGCCGTGTCCTCTCTAGTGAGTCTGACTTCTAGAGCCATGCTACAAGAATAGGGCCAAAAAGCCTTGACCAATCAAGCCAAAGACATGGTGGTTACCCAACAAATCAATAAAAGAAGATGTGAGGAGCGTATTCAAAAATTGAAAATGGATTTGTAAACTGCAAAGGATGACACTTCTTATTATGAAAAGAAATCCCAACTTTATAGAGATCATATAGGATAGGCTGTACTATAGATGAAGAGGATGAAAGAAATGCAAAAACTAGAGTGAAGGTAAGTGCTACTCTATTGGCTCTACAAGAAGAGCAGATAAGCAGGTTGGAGAAAGCACTTGAAGAGGCTAGAGCATCCACCAATTGATCCCATCTATTGGCTCTACAAGAAGATCAAATAAGCAGGTTGGATGGGAACTAGACCTGCATCATCCACTAATTGATCCCATCCTTAAATTCCTTGAATGCTACCTCAAGAACTACAGTGGTAGGATGAGGAAATCAATGCAACCATCAAGCAACAAAATGAAAGAGTCGCTCAACATGAAGAGAAGGCATACAAGATAGCTTAGAAGGTTTGGCTAGAGGTAGCAAAGTACAACGGACCACAACTACCGATGTTTATGCTAGCTACCAAGGTAAAACAAGACACCTCAGAGTTCTTGGCTCGATACCCTGATGAATCAAAGCAACATGATTATGAAGATTTTGATGTGAAAGCTTGACAAGTGTGCACTATGGTCAAAATTCAGCCTAAATGGAGGCTCAAGTTTCTTGGGAAGCATAACAATGCAATCATCCATGACAAACAAGCACTGAGAGAACTCAAAGTGGACCCTACTTTTTGTCCTATGCCAAGGAGGTACACCACCTGGGAAGCTTTCAAAAGATTCCAAGCCAAAAATCCCCTTGCCTTGAACTACCCAAAGCTACTTGAGAGACCGCATGGGTAACCATTGACAAAAGCTTGGTTTGTGGAGAAGTGCAGACTCTTAGAGGAGATGTACATTGATGTCCTAGATTTAGCATGCTAGATGCTTACAAAGTTTATGCAAATGTTCCTCACATGCCTCACGGATTTTGAAGATATAAAGCGTTAGAAAACCAACTTGCATCAATACGATGATGGGTGAGTCTAGCTTGGCATTTGACTTCAATATCGATGTTGGAAAAGGTGCCATAATAGCAAAAAACGAGGGTATATACTATTTTTAGCCTCAAACGGAGTTAGATCATGGGCTCATTATGAAGTTTATAGTAGAATCTCTATTTTGAGTGTCTAACCTCATGCCACACGCATTCCAATAAAAGGTTAGAGATTCTTCTGAGTGCAGTGTCAGTTTTGTGGGAACGGGAAATATTTATTCGTTATTTTTCATAGGACTCCCATGGCCCAAATTAAAGCCAAAATACATTGTAATTATCTTTTAGATTTTTCCCTATTTTTTGATGGGCTCACTGGAGTTCCAAGTTATAATTAGTGCTAGCCCATAAGTTTTTTTAGCTTCTTTTGCCGGACACGAGAATGTGAACCCTAGAGTGAAGTGCCTATAAAACTCAAGGATACTAAGAGATTAGGTTAACTTGTGTGAACATTCAATTGAGTTAGCCTTGAAAGAGAGCTCCTTGCCCTCAGCGTAATTATTTTGCGAGCTTTTTATTTCGAGTTTTTGGTTCAATTTCAAGATTTTAGAAGAATTTGAAAATATTTTTGAGCTTTTTGTTACAAAATTTAAGATATGAAGTGCTTCGAAATGAGGATCAAAATATTGTGAGGTTGTGCTCACAAAAATTATAATGGTTTCTCATGTGAAGAGTATAAAGAAAATTGACATATAACAAACATATCACAACATTCCTTAATTCATTTCATTGAAAAGAGGTAGCATTACATATAATACTCATTGACATATTCATTACATGTAGCAATTAAAGCCACAAAATCATAGTGAAATAGAAAAATTTGGCTCCTCCAACAACACATGTGATAATGAAAAAATGTAAGAATAAGAAATATGCGTGATTACTCATGGATGACTGAGTAAAAAGGACAATTCCTGTCTGGATGGTGTGAGTTGGTCATTATCTTATGTTTATTCCTATGTAATCCAAGAACCTTGATGTAAACATAGTACATATTCTTGCACTGTGTAGGTTTCTTGTGTCATGACTCTTCATAGTGAACACCACATGACAATTTGCATGTATTATATTTTCATGCGACAAATTCCCTTGCAAAGTTTCTATAGCAACAATTCTCTTCTAGCTTGATTTGAGATTCCGAGCCTCCCCTTCTCGCATCATTGATGTGTCAAGCTAGAGCTTTGCCAACGATTCTTGCTATTCTTCTCCTTTGGTGATGTACTTGCCATCAAATGGGAAACCTAATCTTTCAAGGTATTTAACTTCCTCTCTTATTATTTTGGTTCCAACACTAACTTGCTAAGGTGATGTTGCATTTTGATCCATTAAAAACAACTCCACCACTTTCTAGAACAATGAACGGGAATCCTTTAAAGCGTCTATCTTGTCTGAGTCATTTGCTTTCCTATTACCACATGATCCACCTCTATTGAGATGTCAGCTTAAGAGTCTCCATCTCTTTTGTTTGTATGTCCCCTTCATTCATTGATTTTCTAAATTTCTTGGGCAACCTCTTTTTGCATGCTAGCAATATGCATGACTAGAATTTTACTATTTATATGTATACAACATATTTTTTTCACTCTTTCTAATAAAGCTTATTGTAAGTAACTATAAATTTTTACTATGTAGAATTTTCACTATTTATACTAATAAAGCTTATTGTAAGTAACTATAAATTTTTACTATGTAGAATTATCACTATTTATACTAATATAGCTTATTGTAGTAAGCTATGTATTTTTACTTCATATGATTCTCATCATCACAATTCATATTATAGCTTATTTTAAGTAGCTATAAATATTTTATGGTATAGATTTTTATTTTTACTTCATACGATTCTCATCTCACAATTCATATTATAGCTTATTTTAAGTAGCTATAAATATTTTATGGTATAGATTTTATTACATATCATAGTGGGACCTTAAGGCACCTTTGATTCTATCAAATATAGTAGGGTACGTGGGTGTGGTATCGCTTCACCTGTAAGGTTGCATTCCCTCAATATCATAATATGGGAGCGTCAAGAGGAGCATCAAGAGGAGGATCGAGGGAGTTGTGATTGCATGATTGCTTTGTGTAGGTGGATGGGGAGAGGGAGAACCACTGAGTGGAGGAGGGAGATGATAGAGAGAGGTGGTTGAGAGAGAGAGAGAGAGAGAGAGAGAGAGAGAGAGAGGGAAAAGGGCCCCCCATAAATAGGGTAAAAAACAATAAACAAGGGACCTTAAGGCTTAGGGTCAAATGTTATTTGGAGGAAATCTCTAAAACAAAGGGGGGGCTGTTGAAGAAGCAAGACTTAGCTTAGCACAAAATTAGAAGAGAATCTTCAAAACAAAAAGAAACTTGAGCGACACAAAGTGATGGGTGCAATCTGCCCCCATGCATGCTTGAGCACGCTTCCTCATGCATGTATTTATGCAGTATCTTTTCTTCATGTGCTCAAAATAGAAATTGCATTCCAATTTAGGGTCCCTTTTCCAAAAGGTGACTTGGCCTCCAAGTAGGCTATTTACAATAATTCATTTGTCCAAAAATAAATTGTCTTGTCCTAAAATTAGTTAAATAAATGCTACGAGTGGCCGACCGGTGCCTAGAAAAATCCGACGGCCACGAAATTGGTGTAAGCAAAAAGAATAGCAAACCATCATCAAACCCATGCTATCCAATGCACTAAAATGCTCACCAAAAACACAAAACACATTAAATCTCATTATTCATCAAGCACGATACAAGTAGTGCTCCACGCTCACATGCATAGCAAATTGCTATTGAGCGACAAAATAATAAATCATTAAATTCCACAAAAACCATTTAAAAATACCATAAATATTGTTTGTTTTCATAAAGCGGACAACTATCTCTTAGTCATTCTTGAAGCGTGATATGTGGCCATACTCAAAAAGTGTGAATCCAATGCACCCGCCTATCCTCCTCACAATCCTCCTCGCAAGCTCTAATGGTCAAGAAACTTGGCAAGTGGCCCAAGACGGGCCCCCAACCCATGCTTGCCAAGTTTCATGGGCCATCAGAGCTCGCACGTGTAGGCAGGTGCGCTAGATTCTGCTATTTTTTGGCCCCTATGGCCATACTCAAAAAGTACGAATCCAACACACCCGCCTACCCTTGCGAGCTCCGATGGTCATGAAACTTGGCAAGTGCATCAAGATGGGAACCCACCCCATGCTTGCCATGTTTCGTGGCCATCGGAGCTCACACATATGGGCGAGTGCGCTAGATTTCACTATTTTTTTGACCCCATCACCCTTTGTGGCCATACTTAAAAAGCATGAATCCAACGCACCTGCCTACCCTTGCAAGCTCTGATGGTCATGAAACTTGGTAAGTGCATCAAGATGGGAACCCACACCATGCTTGTCAAGTTTCGTGGGCATTAGAGCTCGTGAGGGCTTTTAGCCCCTTGTGTGCCCTCTTGGTAGACCCATATGGCAGCCCTTTTCTTCCCCTTTGCCTAAGCTAAAGATGCGATGGTTATTACAGCCCCCTTGTTGGTGAAGATTTGGCACCCCAACAACCCCCGAAATGGCCCTATGTTCTGGCTATCTATTTTTGACCGAATTGAAATTGTGAACATCACAATTAGTACATGAAATTCACTTTTGAGGGTTACGACTTACAACTTGTACGTAGATAAGTTGAATCTTATGTGTAGTGACAAGGTGCTTCTTGTCCACAGAGACATAACTTGTTCACAGGCCTTACTTTCTCTGTGAGATGAAGATTCTATATGACTTGCAAAACTTCAATACCCAAACAAAAATGCATAAGGTCAAGATTTGTTATCTCAAACTCCTTATGTAAAGCTTCCTTTGTTTGATCAAATTTCTCATCGTGATCTTGAGAGAGAAAGATTATCCACACAAATACATGAATTAGCATATACCTACCATCCTCTTTAAAGATATATAAACTTGCATAAGTAAAAATTATTCTTAGACCAATACTCAATAAGTGCCTGCCAATCCATTGATTACATGCACGTGGGGCATGCTTCAACCCATATAATGTCTTTTGGGGTTTGTAACCTTGCCTTCTTAACTTGTAACTTTAAACCTTGGTGGTTGTTTCATTCTTTGAGATCCCCCAGTTCAAAAAAGCTAACATCAAATCCATTTGCATCATCGACTGCCCTTTCTATGCTAGAACGGTTAGAATAGTGCAGATTGTAGTCAATCTAGCTATGGGCACAAATATTTCTTTGAAGGTCAAAGCCCTCTAGTTGTACAAAACCCTTTGCTACAAGTCATGCCTTATACTTATCTAATGATCCTTCGGCCTTGTACTTGGCTTTGTAGACCCACTCGGTCTTAATAACCTTTTGCTTTGTAGACCCACTGGGTCTTAATAACCTTTTGCTTTTGTTTGTGGACAATCTACAAGGTCTGAAGTGTGGTTACACATGATGGAATCATATTGTGTCTGCATGGCTTTCATCCACTTTGTATTATCTTTTGCCTCCCAAAGATCCCCATGCTCTTGCACCTTCTACAACTAGCTTGTTTTTTCTCCTTTATCCTCTTGGATTGACGTGGTTCACCTTTCTTATCAGCAGTGGTTGGTGGTTCCTTGCCATCCAAAAGCTAAGTAACCCACTTAGACAATGGTTTTGCTCATAGTCACATTGGAGTAATGTATTTCAGGGGACTGGAGTCTGATTGCCATACACATCACTAGCAAGAAGATTTTTCTTGTCAACTCTCTTCCTTCAACACATAGAGATGTTGGAGTGTAAGTTCAATATGCTCTTCTTCAACAAGATCGGGCAAAGTGAAGGACAGGTGGGAGACTCGGAAGACCATATACCTGCAATGAGCCTGGGAGTTTGTCACATCAAGCTTGCGTCCTCATTCATTGTCTAAGGTACTCATTGGGAGCTAGACCTTTGTATGAATTTATGCTCTTATGTGTGTGTGTGTGTGTGTGTGTGGGGTGTGTGTATGGGAGCATATATTGATACCAAGTTCTACACCCACCATTGAGCACTGATGACGTTAGTGGGGATGTTGTAGTATCCAGTCCATACTATGCATGATGGAGTTGATGGTTTATTGTCTTGTGGATGACTACCACGAGGTTATAAACTCCACATTCTTATAAGGTGAATTTGGGCATGTTCCTGGATTCATCTAGGTATATCTTTACGCTGGCATGCAAATTTTACATTGTGAAGTTTTTGTCCAAGTTGCAGCCAGTTGATATTGTGTTAATTTTTTCTATCTTTAGTGGTGCATATGCCTTGTCAACTACCTTTCTGTTGTAATAATTGTTTCTATTTGTTATGATCTTTAGTGCTAGGCTTCAATATGGCTAAATCTGCCTTGTATCTCCGGAGCTCTGACAGAAACTTAGTACACAGACGTTTGTATGAATTTATGCTCTTATGTGTGTGTGTGTGGGGGGGGGGTGTGTATGGGAGCATATATTGATACCAAGTTCTACACCCACCGTTAGGCATTGATGACGTTAGTGGGGATGCCGTAGTATCCAATCCATACTATGCATGATGGAGTTGATGGTTTATTTTCTTGTGGATGACTACCATGAGGTTATAAATTGCACATTCTTATAAGGTGAATTTGGGCATGTTCTTGGATTCATCTAGGTATATACCCATTACGAGCCGTTCAAGACCGCCTAATTGGACTCTAGATCGCTAGATGGTAGTCATTAGGGGCTTTGTAGAGGCTCGAGATGGAATTGTCTCGTATAACACCCTCATCAGAAAGATTCCTTTTGATGCTCTCGACTCCATGATCGAATATGATTTCATGGATTATTGAGTGTACTCTGGGTGGGACAAGGATGTGGGTGCCATACCCCTGGTAGACTAGCCCATCGTTCTTCCAAACTCCAAGGTGCAACATGTACTAATAAAAGAACTGGCCACTACTGAATAGAGGTAATTAGTTTTTGAGCTCGTTTAGGTTTTCCTTTTATGTATGTATGTACGTATGTATGCATGTACATACATAAATATATCTATATATGCATGCGTGCATGTATCTTTGTTACATCGCTCACACACATCTATATATGTATGTTTCTAGAGAAAGCATACATACATAAATATATCTATATATGCATGCATGCATGTTATCTTTGTTACACCACACGCACACACATCTATATATGTATGTTTAAAGAGCAAGCTCTCTTTTTTACCATTGAGCATCTAACAAAGACGCAAAAATCGATGGTTTGGAATTGGCATGGCGCAGATCCATGGCATATGCTTTATGTGTTATTACTGAATAGCTCAACAAAACTTTTCAGTATGAGCATCTCCCTCTTCCTCATTGATCAGTTCTTTTCACGGTAAGCTAGGGTAAAGTGGGGTTTTGACAATTGTGCCATTATCAGCTGATCTGATATTTTGTTTAGATATGTCTATGTCTTTTGTGTCTCTCAACCCTAAATAGTGTTGAGCTTCAATCAAATTTGCCAGAAGTCAAGTGCTGTGACTGTGCACTTGTGTATCCGAATCTTAAAGGCGGACTGTGTTGAGTGTGCTGTGTTTCAGCCTTGTTCTCTCAATATAGAGCTTCGGGATTTGTATGAAGTTAGTATTAGCTGCAAGCTAATGTAGTACTACATTCGGATTTCATTCGTTGCATTAACTTCCATAAGGACGGGTCAAGATGAGTTTTAAAGCCTCTTTTTGTCGCATCAGACTAAATCCCCTTATTATTATTTTTTTGAATCTGCTAATGCAAGCTCTAGCAAATGTATGGAAGAACTTGTGTGATGGATGATATGGCATCCTCCTGTGATGTTCATGTTTCTTCAAAGTCTCTATTGTCCTATGATGTTCATGTCAATTCCCATATTTCCACTAGCTCCCCCCCTTCTCTCTAATCTCTCTCTCTCTCTCTCTCTCTCTCTCTCTCTCTCTTTCTGTGCTTATATACTCTAGTAGCATGATGATCCTTTGGGTTTAATGTGTTTTGTACATAGTTTGTAGCTAATCACTCAAAAGTTCGACAATTTGCAACATCAAAATATTGATATGACTAGGCCATCCACTTGGTTGAGACCAAGCCTGACCCCG
Source organism: Cibotium barometz (assembly GCF_041138505.1). Taxonomy (NCBI): domain Eukaryota; kingdom Viridiplantae; phylum Streptophyta; class Polypodiopsida; order Cyatheales; family Cibotiaceae; genus Cibotium; species Cibotium barometz. The sequence goes on along the minus strand of NC_141067.1, from coordinate 39,687,426 downwards.
CATTAGGGTTAATAGAGCTAGAGAAATTCATGGTCTAGAAGAGCAACGGTGACCCTTGCTGATAGTGCTAGAAGGCAATAATAGTGCGAGAGAGCTTTGCAAATTTGAAAACATAACATAATTTTGCCATGGGGACGATTCAAATTTTGACAATTTTCAACATTAAAATACTAAAATGACTTGGCCATCCAGATGGTTGAGAGAGATTATTGACCCTATGATCTTGCGGCCATACGGTTAATAGAGCTAGAGGGATTGCAAAATTGCATCCACAATATCATTTGGAGCAAAGTCAACAAAAATTTTGAGCAAGGATGAACCTTCCCTCATAGCACAAACAGTGCTAAAACCCGGCCATCCACATGGATGAGATCGATTATGAATAAGGTTAACCCTATGACCCTACGGTCATTGGGTTATTAGAGCTAGAGATTTTATGAAAAGGGCTTACCCTATGACCCTGCAGTCATAGGGTTTTTTCTTTTGGGTGCAGTAATCGGCGCAGGGCGCGAACGTGGGCGCGGGCACGAATGCGTGCACGGGCGTGGGCTTATTTTTTTTAGCAGGCATGGGCGTGGGTTTTCTTTGTAGACGTGTGAGCAAGCGCGGGCGCAAGTGTGAATGCAGGCGCAAGCGCAAACCCGCGCCCGCAAGTGGGTTATTTTTTTTAGAGAGTGCAAGCGTGGGTACGAACGCGCGTGCGGGCACGGGCTTGTTTTTTTTAGTGTAGCGAGCGCGAGCACGAATGTGAGGTGGGATTTCTATACGAACGCGGAAGCAAGTGTGGGCGCAAACGTGTGCGCAAGCGTGGGCTTGTTTTTTTTAGCACGTGCTGGCATGGGTTTCTTTTTTCGGGCACAAGTGGAGGTGCGTGTGAGGTGGGAAAACTATCCGAAGGGGACTTGGTGCCTTGAGGGTATGCTAGACCGCCCTGAATATTATGCCTCTATATGGGGAGGAGGTGCAAGGAGATGCAAAGCACGGACCCATGGTAGGCACCTTAGGAACGCACTCTCGCACCGGGTAGGCACGTTAGGCCTTCTCGGGTGTGAGAGAGGTTCTGTGGGTGCCGAATGCCCCGGGGGTTGCCCTCCTCGCCTTGACGGTGATTGGGCCGAACGTGGAGTCGGGACCGAAAACGGTGGAAAATAGCTGACCGGCAAACCGGCGATCCGTGCCGTGCTGACGGCGCGGGCCGGCGGATCATGGATGGAAGGCAAGACCCGAGACGCGAGGCCGAGGGAGCCGAGCCAGGCGCACGAACGCAAGTGATCAGTGAGACCCGTAAGGAAAGAGACTACTAGTTTTTGGTCCATAAGGAGAAGAGCTTATCACTCTATAAACGTCAAAAGCATGATGAAGTTCCACCAAGTATGATAGTAGCTTTCCGATGAGAACATTGTCTTCCTCATCCACATTAAATGAAGGAGGAAAAATACAACTAGATGCAGGGTTAACGCATTTCTTTAATGGTCAAGTAGCATTTTTCTTCCATCACAACCAAAGATCTTTGATGCATAAGCTAATGGTTTAAAAAATGCTTCCACACCTAGATTATTTGGATGACATATTTTTACTTTCTCAAATTTTTGGCATTGACCTTGTCCCCAAACCATAAAGAATGGAAGCTTCCCATAGGACATAGGGTCTCTTGGAACACACATATCTCTAGCATGAGGGGAAAAACCTCCTGGGAATGTCTTTCTTTTTAGAAAGAGGGGTGCACTCTTAAGAGCAAGACCTTCCACAAGAGGCCCATGAACAAGAGGCCATAAGGTCTCTTCCACTACCATACAAGGAAGGCTACATGGTATATTTTAATAAAAGAATGGCCAGATCTCTATCATGCAAAAGGGATATAGACAATAGTTAGTTTATCCACAAGAGGCCTAGGGTCAACCTATACATCATTATGGCATATGGGTATATTCACAATAAGTTATATAGCATAACATAAGGGCAAGACCTCTCTTTTGCAAAAGGGATGTACACTTGATAGAAATGCCTTTCATAAGAGGGGGTCCTAGGTTCTCTTTCAATACCAGTTTCCTCTATGCTCAAATTAAGACCGGTGCCTTATAAAAGAGAGAACCTTCTTTGGAATAAGAATCCTATGCCTAAGACTTAAAGTCCATAGGGTCTCTCTCAATACCAAAAGGACAAGACCTCTCTTTTGTAAGATGGTGTAGATGATAGTAAGGTCTTTCACAAGATGATTATGATCGGGGGGCCTTAGGGTCTCTTTCCACACACATCTTTGTAGCGTGGGGGGAAGGCTTTCCTTTTGTAAGAGGGGTGTAGAATTGATACCAAGGCCCTTCACAAAGAGGCCCATGATCCAAGGGGCATAGGGTCTCTTTTAACATAGATATCCTCTACTCTCAATGGATTTGTGCCTATCACTAGGATAGTATTGTCTTTAGAATAAGAACCCTATTTTTATGTCTGAGAGGCCACATGGTATCTTTCAATAAGAGAAGGGCCTATGACTGGGGTGCGGTAGGGTCCCTTGCAACACAATCTCTCTAGGAAAAGGGAAAGACCTTTTTGTTTTGCAAGAGGGGTGCACTCTTGATATCAGGTCCTTCTACAAGAGGTCTATGGACCGAGAGGCCATATGGTTTATTACAAAGGCAAGGCCACATGCTATATTTCAATAAAAGAAGTTCTAGACCTCTCTTGTGTTTCAAGAGGGATGTAAAGAATAGCAAGACCATGCATAAGAGGCCTATGATTGGGAGGCCATAGGGTTTGTTGAAACACACATCTCTTTAGGAAGAGGGAATTACCTTTCTTTTTTGGAAGAGGGGTGCAATCTTGATAGCCAAGTCCTTCCACAAGAGGACTATGATCGAGAGGCAATAGGGTCCCTTCCATTAACACATAGGCAAGGTCTCTCTTTTGCAAGAGGGACACAAAAAATAGCAAGGCCTTCCACCATAAGAGGCCTATGACTGGGTGACATAGGGTCTCTTGGAACACACATCTCTCTAGCATGTGGGAAAAGGCTTTTCTTTCCTAACATTGCATGGTGTCTCAAGAATACATGGTCTCTCAACAGTACTTGGTGCTAATAGAGGTTATTTGTATCTTCTCAAGAATATCATCATAACCCTAAATACTAGAAATTTTAAATGAGCCTATTTCAGGGAGGCCATTTTTTGAAGTTAAATCTATGTCAAATTTTAAAATTTTTATATCCTAATGCAATTTTATATTTTGAGGAAATTTTTAGATTGAAAATAAATCTCCTTGATGATAAACACATTCCCAAAATATAATTTTATTTATAACAAGATAATTATAATAATATACAAAAGTGATAACACTTTTTTCACTTAGAGATACAAATACAGAGAAAAGCAACATCATAGAGAAATAATTATAATAATATACAAAAGTGATAACCTTCTTGTGGAGTGCACAATATCACTAGAACTCATAGTTGGCAAACAATTCTTCCCAATATCTGGAATGTCACATAAGGTTTTAACAATTACATAGCCATACTCAGTTGAATCCACATTTGTGTCTTGTGTATACCAAGGTGGTAAATATGTAACAAGTGTAAAACATGCATGTTTGGGCTTATTTTTATGCCTTGACAATTGTTTATACAACCGCCACATTTCCATCTTCTACATCACCAAGAATATATACGAGAGCTTCCTCACAATCCACTTTTGGGTTCTCTAATAATGAGTACTTTGAAGCCCTTGGATAAAACTTGCATAATTTCTTCCAAATATTGAGAAGATATTTATGTCCTCCATAGTGGAAAATAGTTGCACCGCTTGTAAGAGTTGTGTGCACAAATAGCCCAAGACCTTCTCCTTGTATTGTTGAGACATATACCATAAATGCTATGCTATTAATCTAAAAAATGTCATCAATTGGAATTGGGAATATGGGTGTTCCTAGGGGATCATCCTTTCTCACTTACCATGCAACATAAGAGTCTAATGGACTTCTTTTATTGTCTAAGTCAGCAATAAACAATATAAGTGTCATTAGCAAAAAAACTCCTCTATATATAAGATGGTTTATAGCAGCTTTATGGCCAAGGTACAATGCACAAGAAGCCATAGGCTTAAGGTTGTATAGAATTATTATAGAGATATCCATACATTTAAGGTAACTTTTATCATGCAAGAAGACCTCTGACTGAGAGGGCATAAGGGGGGTCTCCATAAGAGGATTTCTCATTAGTATAGCCATGCTATCATAAAGTCTTGCCTTAACATTATCCCTTTTAAGGTCAATTCAAAAACATATGACCTTTATCAAATGTGCTATTGTAAGGCTTTTTACAATGATGATGTGAGGTTGCTATACAAACACATGGCCATTTGGCTAGTTAGTCATCACTTAGGCCTATGATCGGGGGGCCATAGAGGTATCCTTAAAAATATATTCTTTGGGTAACGGAAGAAGATTCAAGAACGAGATCAATGTCTATGCACCCATAGAACACTCTCCCCCTTTCAAAGATTCCACAAAGTTGGTGGATAATATATCTTTTAGCATTAAGCAATATGACTATCATTAGGAAGCGCCTATGTTGTAGGGTCTCTCTCAAAACATAATTCCTCTAGTATAAATGTATAAGTGAATTTCAAAGAGAACAAATCGCTTTGGGATAAGACCTCTAGGCCCATGGAGGACATATGTGTCTATTCACAAGGCCTCCCTTTTTGCATATTTAGACTTTGATTGCTAGCCCTTTCACATGAGGCATTCCATCGGGAGGCCATAAGTTCTCTTTCTATGCAAAACTAATATAGTCTCAATATGTGAGTGCATTTCCAACAAAGGGTAGAAATCTCTTTTGATATATAACCCTAGGCCTATGACCAAGAGGCCATAAGGGTCCCATCTATGCACATATTCTATAGTTTTAATAGGCTAGTGCATTTCAAAGGGTAGAAATATTTTTGGGAATTATCACCATAGGCCTATGATGTGAGGCCATAGGGTGTCTATATAAGGATTGTATAAAATATTAAAGCAAGATTTTATTTCTGAAGCTATTAAAAGTTGATAACAAGACTACATAATTTACAATCAAGAATCCTTAACAACATAAGGATTTTATGCAGCCTTCAAAATAACACAAACATAAAAAGATAACAAAACCAATTTCATCATTTTAAATTAAAAACCCAATGTCATAGATCAAGCTACATAAAACAAAATCACAAAATAAAAAAGATAGCATATGTCTTAATCATAGTGCTGGGTGATATCAATTTAAGCTGGTCTCTCTAATCCTTGAAGAAAAGCATCTGCATTTGCTTCCAAATCATCATCATTTTATCCACTATTGTCTTCATCTCTCCCACCGAATTCCTCACCTCTATCCTGCTTCTCTATGTCCTCTAACACCTCTATACCCTCTAAACGCTCAAACCACACAAGAATCTAGTCCTAAAGACACTCAGCTGCTTGTAAACAACTCATAGCTGACTCTGAACTCACAAACCCGACCATCTGACTCCTGACTTCTATCAGACTCCTGACTTAAGACTATTTCCCTTTCAATCTAGATAGATTATATCTACCATTCTAGCTCTTTAGCTGATCATCCTAGATGCATAGCTGATAGTAGCTGACAGTTATATGACCCTAACTAACTCTAAATCCTCTTAATAGTAGGTGACTGATTATCTTTGGTACACCACACGCACACACATCTATATATGTATGTTTAAAGAGCAAGCTCTCTTTTTTACCATTGAGCATCTAACAAAGACGCAAAAATCGATGGTTTGGAATTGGCATGGCGCAGATCCATGGCATATGCTTTATGTGTTATTACTGAATAGCTCAACAAAACTTTTCAGTATGAGCATCTCCCTCTTCCTCATTGATCAGTTCTTTTCACGGTAAGCTAGGGTAAAGTGGGGTTTTGACAATTGTGCCATTATCAGCTGATCTGATATTTTGTTTAGATATGTCTATGTCTTTTGTGTCTCTCAACCCTAAATAGTGTTGAGCTTCAATCAAATTTGCCAGAAGTCAAGTGCTGTGACTGTGCACTTGTGTATCCGAATCTTAAAGGCGGACTGTGTTGAGTGTGCTGTGTTTCAGCCTTGTTCTCTCAATATAGAGCTTCGGGATTTGTATGAAGTTAGTATTAGCTGCAAGCTAATGTAGTACTACATTCGGATTTCATTCGTTGCATTAACTTCCATAAGGACGGGTCAAGATGAGTTTTAAAGCCTCTTTTTGTCGCATCAGACTAAATCCCCTTATTATTATTTTTTTGAATCTGCTAATGCAAGCTCTAGCAAATGTATGGAAGAACTTGTGTGATGGATGATATGGCATCCTCCTGTGATGTTCATGTTTCTTCAAAGTCTCTATTGTCCTATGATGTTCATGTCAATTCCCATATTTCCACTAGCTCCCCCCCTTCTCTCTAATCTCTCTCTCTCTCTCTCTCTCTCTCTCTCTCTCTCTCTCTTTCTGTGCTTATATACTCTAGTAGCATGATGATCCTTTGGGTTTAATGTGTTTTGTACATAGTTTGTAGCTAATCACTCAAAAGTTCGACAATTTGCAACATCAAAATATTGATATGACTAGGCCATCCACTTGGTTGAGACCAAGCCTGACCCCGCATTAGGGTTAATAGAGCTAGAGAAATTCATGGTCTAGAAGAGCAACGGTGACCCTTGCTGATAGTGCTAGAAGGCAATAATAGTGCGAGAGAGCTTTGCAAATTTGAAAACATAACATAATTTTGCCATGGGGACGATTCAAATTTTGACAATTTTCAACATTAAAATACTAAAATGACTTGGCCATCCAGATGGTTGAGAGAGATTATTGACCCTATGATCTTGCGGCCATACGGTTAATAGAGCTAGAGGGATTGCAAAACTGCATCCACAATATCATTTGGAGCAAAGTCAACAAAAATTTTGAGCAAGGATGAACCTTCCCTCATAGCACAAACAGTGCTAAAACCCAGCCATCCACATGGTTGAGATCGATTATGAATAAGGTTAACCCTATGACCCTACGGTCATTGGGTTATTAGAGCTAGAGATTTTATGAAAAGGGCTTACCCTATGACCCTGCAGTCATAGGGTTTTTCTTTTGGGTGCAGTAGTGGGCGCAGGGCGCGAACGTGGGCGCGGGCACGAATGCGTGCACGGGCGTGGGCTTATTTTTTTTAGCAGGCATGGGCGTGGGTTTTCTTTGTAGACGTGTGAGCAAGCGCGGGCGCAAGTGTGAATGCAGGCGCAAGCGCCCGCAAGTGGGTTATTTTTTTTAGAGAGTGCAGGCGTGGGTACGAATGCGCGTGCGGGCACGGGCTTGTTTTTTTTAGTGTAGCGAGCGCGAGCACGAATGTGAGGTGGGATTTCTATACGAACGCGGAAGCAAGTGTGGGCGCAAACGCGTGCGCAAGCGTGGGCTTGTTTTTTTTAGCACGTGCTGGCATGGGTTTCTTTTTTCGGGCACAAGTGGAGGTGCGTGTGAGGTGGGAAAACTATCCGAAGGGGACTTGGTGCCTTGAGGGTATGCTAGCCCGCCCTGAATATTATGCCTCTATATGGGGAGGAGGTGCAAGGAGATGCAAAGCACGGACCCATGGTAGGCACCTTAGGAACGCACTCTCGCACCGGGTAGGCACGTTAGGCCTTCTCGGGTGCGAGGGAGGTTCTGTGGGTGCCGAATGCCCCGGGGGTTGCCCTCCTCGCCTTGACGGTGATTGGGCCGAACGTGGAGTCGGGACCGAAAACGGTGGAAAATAGCCGACCGGCAAACCGGCGATCCGTGCCGTGCCGACGGCGCGGGCCGGCGGATCATGGATGGAAGGGAAGACCCGAGACGCGAGGCCGAGGGAGCCGAGCCAGGCGCACGAACGCAAGTGATCAGTGAGACCCGTAAGGAAAACGCGCGAGACGCGCTCGACGGGCCGATGGAGCCGTTTCATGAAGCATGGATCGTGGAAGGCCACGTGCGGCAAAGGCATCGCGAGACCGTTTTCGCCAGTCTCGTGACACTTGGTATCAGAGCAAAGTTCATTTCGAAAGCCTTTGGGAGGCGTGTGATGCCAGGATGGAAAGAACGACAAAAATGAAGAAAACGTCAAAAGCGACAAAATGGCAAGTTGGGTTGAGTCCAAGTGACGGCCACGAGCCGAAAACAGCACAAAAGTTGCCGACTGAGATTTGAGCATCAAGACGAAGGAATTTGCCCGTGGTGAAAACGATGGAATTTGGGGATGTGCTAGATATGAAAAATGATCAATTTTTCGAGGGGATCGCAACCGCGCGGTCCGTTCGAAGAAATTCCAAAGTTGGCCGTAACAAAAGATAAAATTCGATTACTTTTTTTTTAAAGTGTTGGGTTTTTTTCACATTTAAGAACATGTTTATAGAAAGATTACCTACAGCTAACTAGTTGAGATTGTATTACCTCCAAAGTTATTTTAGATAGCTCTTGGCTTCATGAGGCTTGATCACTGAGCCTTTGAATCTCAATTTCTCTGTAAAGCATTATGGCTTCTAATCCCTTCATGGTTTTTATAGATGTAACACTCCTTATAACAACCTCACTTTATCATAGATTGATACTATCTTTTCCTTGTGGTCTTGCCTTTGAGCATAGTAGCCACTTGTATTGCTAGGAGTAGCACCCTTCGCTGCACTAAGATCTCGCACATGTTTCGAAAGCTTTCCTGTGTTATATTGTATATCTAACCAATATTTATTTTCCTCCTCCCACACTTCCACAATCTGTTAAACGTGATTGTATAATTGATGAAATTCAAGACTACTAGTTTTTGGTCCATAAGGAGAAGAGCTTATCACTCTATAAACGTCAAAAGCATGCTGAAGTTCCACCAAGTATGATAGTAGCTTTCCGATGAGAACATTGTCTTCCTCATCCACATTAAATGAAGGAGGAAAAATACAACTAGATGCAGGGTTAACGCATTTCTTTAATGGTCAAGTAGCATTTTTCTTCCATCACAACCAAAGATCTTTGATGCATAAGCTAATGGTTTAAAAAATGCTTCCACACCTAGATTATTTGGATGACATATTTTTACTTTCTCAAATTTTTGGCATTGACCTTGTCCCCAAACCATAAAGAATGGAAGCTTCCCATAGGACATAGGGTCTCTTGGAACACACATATCTCTAGCATGAGGGGAAAAACCTCCTGGGAATGTCTTTCTTTTTAGAAAGAGGGGTGCACTCTTAAGAGCAAGACCTTCCACAAGAGGCCCATGAACAAGAGGCCATAAGGTCTCTTCCACTACCATACAAGGAAGGCTACATGGTATATTTTAATAAAAGAATGGCCAGATCTCTATCATGCAAAAGGGATATAGACAATAGTTAGTTTATCCACAAGAGGCCTAGGGTCAACCTATACATCATTATGGCATATGGGTATATTCACAATAAGTTATATAGCATAACATAAGGGCAAGACCTCTCTTTTGCAAAAGGGATGTACACTTGATAGAAATGCCTTTCATAAGAGGGGGTCCTAGGTTCTCTTTCAATACCAGTTTCCTCTATGCTCAAATTAAGACCGGTGCCTTATAAAAGAGAGAACCTTCTTTGGAATAAGAATCCTATGCCTAAGACTTAAAGTCCATAGGGTCTCTCTCAATACCAAAAGGACAAGACCTCTCTTTTGTAAGATGGTGTAGATGATAGTAAGGTCTTTCACAAGATGATTATGATCGGGGGGCCTTAGGGTCTCTTTCCACACACATCTTTGTAGCGTGGGGGGAAGGCTTTCCTTTTGTAAGAGGGGTGTAGAATTGATACCAAGGCCCTTCACAAAGAGGCCCATGATCCAAGGGGCATAGGGTCTCTTTTAACATAGATATCCTCTACTCTCAATGGATTTGTGCCTATCACTAGGATAGTATTGTCTTTAGAATAAGAACCCTATTTTTATGTCTGAGAGGCCACATGGTATCTTTCAATAAGAGAAGGGCCTATGACTGGGGTGCGGTAGGGTCCCTTGCAACACAATCTCTCTAGGAAAAGGGAAAGACCTTTTTGTTTTGCAAGAGGGGTGCACTCTTGATATCAGGTCCTTCTACAAGAGGTCTATGGACCGAGAGGCCATATGGTTTATTACAAAGGCAAGGCCACATGCTATATTTCAATAAAAGAAGTTCTAGACCTCTCTTGTGTTTCAAGAGGGATGTAAAGAATAGCAAGACCATGCATAAGAGGCCTATGATTGGGAGGCCATAGGGTTTGTTGAAACACACATCTCTTTAGGAAGAGGGAATTACCTTTCTTTTTTGGAAGAGGGGTGCAATCTTGATAGCCAAGTCCTTCCACAAGAGGACTATGATCGAGAGGCAATAGGGTCCCTTCCATTAACACATAGGCAAGGTCTCTCTTTTGCAAGAGGGACACAAAAAATAGCAAGGCCTTCCACCATAAGAGGCCTATGACTGGGTGACATAGGGTCTCTTGGAACACACATCTCTCTAGCATGTGGGAAAAGGCTTTTCTTTCCTAACATTGCATGGTGTCTCAAGAATACATGGTCTCTCAACAGTACTTGGTGCTAATAGAGGTTATTTGTATCTTCTCAAGAATATCATCATAACCCTAAATACTAGAAATTTTAAATGAGCCTATTTCAGGGAGGCCATTTTTTGAAGTTAAATCTATGTCAAATTTTAAAATTTTTATATCCTAATGCAATTTTATATTTTGAGGAAATTTTTAGATTGAAAATAAATCTCCTTGATGATAAACACATTCCCAAAATATAATTTTATTTATAACAAGATAATTATAATAATATACAAAAGTGATAACACTTTTTTCACTTAGAGATACAAATACAGAGAAAAGCAACATCATAGAGAAATAATTATAATAATATACAAAAGTGATAACCTTCTTGTGGAGTGCACAATATCACTAGAACTCATAGTTGGCAAACAATTCTTCCCAATATCTGGAATGTCACATAAGGTTTTAACAATTACATAGCCATACTCAGTTGAATCCACATTTGTGTCTTGTGTATACCAAGGTGGTAAATATGTAACAAGTGTAAAACATGCATGTTTGGGCTTATTTTTATGCCTTGACAATTGTTTATACAACCGCCACATTTCCATCTTCTACATCACCAAGAATATATACGAGAGCTTCCTCACAATCCACTTTTGGGTTCTCTAATAATGAGTACTTTGAAGCCCTTGGATAAAACTTGCATAATTTCTTCCAAATATTGAGAAGATATTTATGTCCTCCATAGTGGAAAATAGTTGCACCGCTTGTAAGAGTTGTGTGCACAAATAGCCCAAGACCTTCTCCTTGTATTGTTGAGACATATACCATAAATGCTATGCTATTAATCTAAAAAATGTCATCAATTGGAATTGGGAATATGGGTGTTCCTAGGGGATCATCCTTTCTCACTTACCATGCAACATAAGAGTCTAATGGACTTCTTTTATTGTCTAAGTCAGCAATAAACAATATAAGTGTCATTAGCAAAAAAACTCCTCTATATATAAGATGGTTTATAGCAGCTTTATGGCCAAGGTACAATGCACAAGAAGCCATAGGCTTAAGGTTGTATAGAATTATTATAGAGATATCCATACATTTAAGGTAACTTTTATCATGCAAGAAGACCTCTGACTGAGAGGGCATAAGGGGGGTCTCCATAAGAGGATTTCTCATTAGTATAGCCATGCTATCATAAAGTCTTGCCTTAACATTATCCCTTTTAAGGTCAATTCAAAAACATATGACCTTTATCAAATGTGCTATTGTAAGGCTTTTTACAATGATGATGTGAGGTTGCTATACAAACACATGGCCATTTGGCTAGTTAGTCATCACTTAGGCCTATGATCGGGGGGCCATAGAGGTATCCTTAAAAATATATTCTTTGGGTAACGGAAGAAGATTCAAGAACGAGATCAATGTCTATGCACCCATAGAACACTCTCCCCCTTTCAAAGATTCCACAAAGTTGGTGGATAATATATCTTTTAGCATTAAGCAATATGACTATCATTAGGAAGCGCCTATGTTGTAGGGTCTCTCTCAAAACATAATTCCTCTAGTATAAATGTATAAGTGAATTTCAAAGAGAACAAATCGCTTTGGGATAAGACCTCTAGGCCCATGGAGGACATATGTGTCTATTCACAAGGCCTCCCTTTTTGCATATTTAGACTTTGATTGCTAGCCCTTTCACATGAGGCATTCCATCGGGAGGCCATAAGTTCTCTTTCTATGCAAAACTAATATAGTCTCAATATGTGAGTGCATTTCCAACAAAGGGTAGAAATCTCTTTTGATATATAACCCTAGGCCTATGACCAAGAGGCCATAAGGGTCCCATCTATGCACATATTCTATAGTTTTAATAGGCTAGTGCATTTCAAAGGGTAGAAATATTTTTGGGAATTATCACCATAGGCCTATGATGTGAGGCCATAGGGTGTCTATATAAGGATTGTATAAAATATTAAAGCAAGATTTTATTTCTGAAGCTATTAAAAGTTGATAACAAGACTACATAATTTACAATCAAGAATCCTTAACAACATAAGGATTTTATGCAGCCTTCAAAATAACACAAACATAAAAAGATAACAAAACCAATTTCATCATTTTAAATTAAAAACCCAATGTCATAGATCAAGCTACATAAAACAAAATCACAAAATAAAAAAGATAGCATATGTCTTAATCATAGTGCTGGGTGATATCAATTTAAGCTGGTCTCTCTAATCCTTGAAGAAAAGCATCTGCATTTGCTTCCAAATCATCATCATTTTATCCACTATTGTCTTCATCTCTCCCACCGAATTCCTCACCTCTATCCTGCTTCTCTATGTCCTCTAACACCTCTATACCCTCTAAACGCTCAAACCACACAAGAATCTAGTCCTAAAGACACTCAGCTGCTTGTAAACAACTCATAGCTGACTCTGAACTCACAAACCCGACCATCTGACTCCTGACTTCTATCAGACTCCTGACTTAAGACTATTTCCCTTTCAATCTAGATAGATTATATCTACCATTCTAGCTCTTTAGCTGATCATCCTAGATGCATAGCTGATAGTAGCTGACAGTTATATGACCCTAACTAACTCTAAATCCTCTTAATAGTAGGTGACTGATTATCTTTGGTACACCACACGCACACACATCTATATATGTATGTTTAAAGAGCAAGCTCTCTTTTTTACCATTGAGCATCTAACAAAGACGCAAAAATCGATGGTTTGGAATTGGCATGGCGCAGATCCATGGCATATGCTTTATGTGTTATTACTGAATAGCTCAACAAAACTTTTCAGTATGAGCATCTCCCTCTTCCTCATTGATCAGTTCTTTTCACGGTAAGCTAGGGTAAAGTGGGGTTTTGACAATTGTGCCATTATCAGCTGATCTGATATTTTGTTTAGATATGTCTATGTCTTTTGTGTCTCTCAACCCTAAATAGTGTTGAGCTTCAATCAAATTTGCCAGAAGTCAAGTGCTGTGACTGTGCACTTGTGTATCCGAATCTTAAAGGCGGACTGTGTTGAGTGTGCTGTGTTTCAGCCTTGTTCTCTCAATATAGAGCTTCGGGATTTGTATGAAGTTAGTATTAGCTGCAAGCTAATGTAGTACTACATTCGGATTTCATTCGTTGCATTAACTTCCATAAGGACGGGTCAAGATGAGTTTTAAAGCCTCTTTTTGTCGCATCAGACTAAATCCCCTTATTATTATTTTTTTGAATCTGCTAATGCAAGCTCTAGCAAATGTATGGAAGAACTTGTGTGATGGATGATATGGCATCCTCCTGTGATGTTCATGTTTCTTCAAAGTCTCTATTGTCCTATGATGTTCATGTCAATTCCCATATTTCCACTAGCTCCCCCCCTTCTCTCTAATCTCTCTCTCTCTCTCTCTCTCTCTCTCTCTCTCTCTTTCTGTGCTTATATACTCTAGTAGCATGATGATCCTTTGGGTTTAATGTGTTTTGTACATAGTTTGTAGCTAATCACTCAAAAGTTCGACAATTTGCAACATCAAAATATTGATATGACTAGGCCATCCACTTGGTTGAGACCAAGCCTGACCCCGCATTAGGGTTAATAGAGCTAGAGAAATTCATGGTCTAGAAGAGCAACGGTGACCCTTGCTGATAGTGCTAGAAGGCAATAATAGTGCGAGAGAGCTTTGCAAATTTGAAAACATAACATAATTTTGCCATGGGGACGATTCAAATTTTGACAATTTTCAACATTAAAATACTAAAATGACTTGGCCATCCAGATGGTTGAGAGAGATTATTGACCCTATGATCTTGCGGCCATACGGTTAATAGAGCTAGAGGGATTGCAAAACTGCATCCACAATATCATTTGGAGCAAAGTCAACAAAAATTTTGAGCAAGGATGAACCTTCCCTCATAGCACAAACAGTGCTAAAACCCAGCCATCCACATGGTTGAGATCGATTATGAATAAGGTTAACCCTATGACCCTACGGTCATTGGGTTATTAGAGCTAGAGATTTTATGAAAAGGGCTTACCCTATGACCCTGCAGTCATAGGGTTTTTCTTTTGGGTGCAGTAGTGGGCGCAGGGCGCGAACGTGGGCGCGGGCACGAATGCGTGCACGGGCGTGGGCTTATTTTTTTTAGCAGGCATGGGCGTGGGTTTTCTTTGTAGACGTGTGAGCAAGCGCGGGCGCAAGTGTGAATGCAGGCGCAAGCGCCCGCAAGTGGGTTATTTTTTTTAGAGAGTGCAGGCGTGGGTACGAATGCGCGTGCGGGCACGGGCTTGTTTTTTTTAGTGTAGCGAGCGCGAGCACGAATGTGAGGTGGGATTTCTATACGAACGCGGAAGCAAGTGTGGGCGCAAACGCGTGCGCAAGCGTGGGCTTGTTTTTTTTAGCACGTGCTGGCATGGGTTTCTTTTTTCGGGCACAAGTGGAGGTGCGTGTGAGGTGGGAAAACTATCCGAAGGGGACTTGGTGCCTTGAGGGTATGCTAGCCCGCCCTGAATATTATGCCTCTATATGGGGAGGAGGTGCAAGGAGATGCAAAGCACGGACCCATGGTAGGCACCTTAGGAACGCACTCTCGCACCGGGTAGGCACGTTAGGCCTTCTCGGGTGCGAGGGAGGTTCTGTGGGTGCCGAATGCCCCGGGGGTTGCCCTCCTCGCCTTGACGGTGATTGGGCCGAACGTGGAGTCGGGACCGAAAACGGTGGAAAATAGCCGACCGGCAAACCGGCGATCCGTGCCGTGCCGACGGCGCGGGCCGGCGGATCATGGATGGAAGGGAAGACCCGAGACGCGAGGCCGAGGGAGCCGAGCCAGGCGCACGAACGCAAGTGATCAGTGAGACCCGTAAGGAAAACGCGCGAGACGCGCTCGACGGGCCGATGGAGCCGTTTCATGAAGCATGGATCGTGGAAGGCCACGTGCGGCAAAGGCATCGCGAGACCGTTTTCGCCAGTCTCGTGACACTTGGTATCAGAGCAAAGTTCATTTCGAAAGCCTTTGGGAGGCGTGTGATGCCAGGATGGAAAGAACGACAAAAATGAAGAAAACGTCAAAAGCGACAAAATGGCAAGTTGGGTTGAGTCCAAGTGACGGCCACGAGCCGAAAACAGCACAAAAGTTGCCGACTGAGATTTGAGCATCAAGACGAAGGAATTTGCCCGTGGTGAAAACGATGGAATTTGGGGATGTGCTAGATATGAAAAATGATCAATTTTTCGAGGGGATCGCAACCGCGCGGTCCGTTCGAAGAAATTCCAAAGTTGGCCGTAACAAAAGATAAAATTCGATTACTTTTTTTTTAAAGTGTTGGGTTTTTTTCACATTTAAGAACATGTTTATAGAAAGATTACCTACAGCTAACTAGTTGAGATTGTATTACCTCCAAAGTTATTTTAGATAGCTCTTGGCTTCATGAGGCTTGATCACTGAGCCTTTGAATCTCAATTTCTCTGTAAAGCATTATGGCTTCTAATCCCTTCATGGTTTTTATAGATGTAACACTCCTTATAACAACCTCACTTTATCATAGATTGATACTATCTTTTCCTTGTGGTCTTGCCTTTGAGCATAGTAGCCACTTGTATTGCTAGGAGTAGCACCCTTCGCTGCACTAAGATCTCGCACATGTTTCGAAAGCTTTCCTGTGTTATATTGTATATCTAACCAATATTTATTTTCCTCCTCCCACACTTCCACAATCTGTTAAACGTGATTGTATAATTGATGAAATTCAAGACTACTAGTTTTTGGTCCATAAGGAGAAGAGCTTATCACTCTATAAACGTCAAAAGCATGATGAAGTTCCACCAAGTATGATAGTAGCTTTCCGATGAGAACATTGTCTTCCTCATCCACATTAAATGAAGGAGGAAAAATACAACTAGATGCAGGGTTAACGCATTTCTTTAATGGTCAAGTAGCATTTTTCTTCCATCACAACCAAAGATCTTTGATGCATAAGCTAATGGTTTAAAAAATGCTTCCACACCTAGATTATTTGGATGACATATTTTTACTTTCTCAAATTTTTGGCATTGACCTTGTCCCCAAACCATAAAGAATGGAAGCTTCCCATAGGACATAGGGTCTCTTGGAACACACATATCTCTAGCATGAGGGGAAAAACCTCCTGGGAATGTCTTTCTTTTTAGAAAGAGGGGTGCACTCTTAAGAGCAAGACCTTCCACAAGAGGCCCATGAACAAGAGGCCATAAGGTCTCTTCCACTACCATACAAGGAAGGCTACATGGTATATTTTAATAAAAGAATGGCCAGATCTCTATCATGCAAAAGGGATATAGACAATAGTTAGTTTATCCACAAGAGGCCTAGGGTCAACCTATACATCATTATGGCATATGGGTATATTCACAATAAGTTATATAGCATAACATAAGGGCAAGACCTCTCTTTTGCAAAAGTTGATAGAAATGCCTTTTATAAGAGGGGGTCCTAGGTTCTCTTTCAATACCAGTTTCCTCTATGCTCAAATTAAGACCGGTGCCTTATAAAAGAGAGAACCTTCTTTGGAATAAGAATCCTATGCCTAAGACTTAAAGTCCATAGGGTCTCTCTCAATACCAAAAGGACAAGACCTCTCTTTTGTAAGATGGTGTAGATGATAGTAAGGTCTTTCACAAGATGATTATGATCGGGGTATCTTAGGGTCTCTTTCCACACACATCTTTGTAGCGTGGGGGGAAGGCTTTCCTTTTGTAAGAGGGGTGTAGAATTGATACCAAGGCCCTTCACAAAGAGGCCCATGATCCAAGGGGCATAGGGTCTCTTTTAACATAGATATCCTCTACTCTCAATGGATTTGTGCCTATCACTAGGATAGTATTGTCTTTAGAATAAGAACCCTATTTTTATGTCTGAGAGGCCACATGGTATCTTTCAATAAGAGAAGGGCCTATGACTGGGGTGCGGTAGGGTCCCTTGCAACACAATCTCTCTAGGAAAAGGGAAAGACCTTTTTGTTTTGCAAGAGGGGTGCACTCTTGATATCAGGTCCTTCTACAAGAGGTCTATGGACCGAGAGGCCATATGGTTTATTACAAAGGCAAGGCCACATGCTATATTTCAATAAAAGAAGTTCTAGACCTCTCTTGTGTTTCAAGAGGGATGTAAAGAATAGCAAGACCATGCATAAGAGGCCTATGATTGGGAGGCCATAGGGTTTGTTGAAACACACATCTCTTTAGGAAGAGGGAATTACCTTTCTTTTTTGGAAGAGGGGTGCAATCTTGATAGCCAAGTCCTTCCACAAGAGGACTATGATCGAGAGGCAATAGGGTCCCTTCCATTAACACATAGGCAAGGTCTCTCTTTTGCAAGAGGGACACAAAAAATAGCAAGGCCTTCCACCATAAGAGGCCTATGACTGGGTGACATAGGGTCTCTTGGAACACACATCTCTCTAGCATGTGGGAAAAGGCTTTTCTTTCCTAACATTGCATGGTGTCTCAAGAATACATGGTCTCTCAACAGTACTTGGTGCTAATAGAGGTTATTTGTATCTTCTCAAGAATATCATCATAACCCTAAATACTAGAAATTTTAAATGAGCCTATTTCAGGGAGGCCATTTTTTGAAGTTAAATCTATGTCAAATTTTAAAATTTTTATATCCTAATGCAATTTTATATTTTGAGGAAATTTTTAGATTGAAAATAAATCTCCTTGATGATAAACACATTCCCAAAATATAATTTTATTTATAACAAGATAATTATAATAATATACAAAAGTGATAACACTTTTTTCACTTAGAGATACAAATACAGAGAAAAGCAACATCATAGAGAAATAATTATAATAATATACAAAAGTGATAACCTTCTTGTGGAGTGCACAATATCACTAGAACTCATAGTTGGCAAACAATTCTTCCCAATATCTGGAATGTCACATAAGGTTTTAACAATTACATAGCCATACTCAGTTGAATCCACATTTGTGTCTTGTGTATACCAAGGTGGTAAATATGTAACAAGTGTAAAACATGCATGTTTGGGCTTATTTTTATGCCTTGACAATTGTTTATACAACCGCCACATTTCCATCTTCTACATCACCAAGAATATATACGAGAGCTTCCTCACAATCCACTTTTGGGTTCTCTAATAATGAGTACTTTGAAGCCCTTGGATAAAACTTGCATAATTTCTTCCAAATATTGAGAAGATATTTATGTCCTCCATAGTGGAAAATAGTTGCACCGCTTGTAAGAGTTGTGTGCACAAATAGCCCAAGACCTTCTCCTTGTATTGTTGAGACATATACCATAAATGCTATGCTATTAATCTAAAAAATGTCATCAATTGGAATTGGGAATATGGGTGTTCCTAGGGGATCATCCTTTCTCACTTACCATGCAACATAAGAGTCTAATGGACTTCTTTTATTGTCTAAGTCAGCAATAAACAATATAAGTGTCATTAGCAAAAAAACTACCTCTATATATAAGATGGTTTATAGCAGCTTTATGGCCAAGGTACAATGCACAAGAAGCCATAGGCTTAAGGTTGTATAGAATTATTATAGAGATATCCATACATTTAAGGTAACTTTTATCATGCAAGAAGACCTCTGACTGAGAGGGCATAAGGGGGGTCTCCATAAGAGGATTTCTCATTAGTATAGCCATGCTATCATAAAGTCTTGCCTTAACATTATCCCTTTTAAGGTCAATTCAAAAACATATGACCTTTATCAAATGTGCTATTGTAAGGCTTTTTACAATGATGATGTGAGGTTGCTATACAAACACATGGCCATTTGGCTAGTTAGTCATCACTTAGGCCTATGATCGGGGGGCCATAGAGGTATCCTTAAAAATATATTCTTTGGGTAACGGAAAAAGATTCAAGAACGAGATCAATGTCTATGCACCCATAGAACACTCTCCTCCTTTCAAAGATTCCACAAAGTTGGTGGATAATATATCTTTTAGCATTAAGCAATATGACTATCATTAGGAAGCGCCTATGTTGTAGGGTCTCTCTCAAAACATAATTCCTCTAGTATAAATGTATAAGTGAATTTCAAAGAGAACAAATCGCTTTGGGATAAGACCTCTAGGCCCATGGAGGACATATGTGTCTATTCACAAGGCCTTCCTTTTTGCATATTTAGACTTTGATTGCTAGCCCTTTCACATGAGGCATACCATCGGGAGGCCATAAGTTCTCTTTCTATGCAAAACTAATATAGTCTCAATATGTGAGTGCATTTCCAACAAAGGGTAGAAATCTCTTTTGATATATAACCCTAGGCCTATGACCAAGAGGCCATAAGGGTCCCATCTATGCACATATTCTATAGTTTTAATAGGCTAGTGCATTTCAAAGGGTAGAAATATTTTTGGGAATTATCACCATAGGCCTATGATGTGAGGCCATAGGGTGTCTATATAAGGATTGTATAAAATATTAAAGCAAGATTTTATTTCTGAAGCTATTAAAAGTTGATCACAAGACTACATAATTTACAATCAAGAATCCTTAACAACATAAGGATTTTATGCAGCCTTCAAAATAACACAAACATAAAAAGATAACAAAACCAATTTCATCATTTTAAATTAAAAACCCAATGTCATAGATCAAGCTACATAAAACAAAATCACAAAATAAAAAAGATAGCATATGTCTTAATCATAGTGCTGGGTGATATCAATTTAAGCTGGTCTCTCTAATCCTTGAAGAAAAGCATCTGCATTTGCTTCCAAATCATCATCATTTTATCCACTATTGTCTTCATCTCTCCCACCGAATTCCTCACCTCTATCCTGCTTCTCTATGTCCTCTAACACCTCTATACCCTCTAAACGCTCAAACCACACAAGAATCTAGTCCTAAAGACACTCGGCTGCTTGTAAACAACTCATAGCTGACTCTGAACTCACAAACCCGACCATCTGACTCCTGACTTCTATCAGACTCCTGACTTAAGACTATTTCCCTTTCAATCTAGATAGATTATATCTACCATTCTAGCTCTTTAGCTGATCATCCTAGATGCATAGCTGATAGTAGCTGACAGTTATATGACCCTAACTAACTCTAAATCCTCTTAATAGTAGGTGACTGATTCAGGTAAGAGTCAACTCCTTACTCCCAGAATGCTAGACATACATCCATAGTTGTTATATCGCTGATCTAATTTCATTGAGATATGACACCAAAGACTCTTTGGTGTCTATGACTTACAACTGACTGGTCTGACTGGACTGACTGACATCGATCTGACTGCTCACTCCAGATGTGAGACTTAAGACTATTTCCCTTTCAATCCAAATAGATTATATCTACCATTCTAGCTCTTCATCTGATCATCCTAGATGCATAGCTGACCCTAATTGACTTCGAATCCTCTTAGCAGTAGGTGACTAATTTAGCTAAGAGTCAACTTTGACTCCCATAATGTCATACATACATCCACGGTTGTTCTATCTCAACAAAATCAATCAAAATAACTTAAATCGAGCTCCATAACACAAAATCCCATCAATCACAACTTAGATTCAAGTCTTGAACTCTCATACTTCCTCATGAAAACAAAAGCCAGACCTTGTCTCAACACCCCTGAGACCTAGGCATAAACACATCAGAAGAAAACACTAAAAGCTTGGGGATCTTCCACTAATAGACCCCAGTGACTATTCAAGCTACAATGAATTTACAACTGCAAACTACATGCCTTCCCTAAACAGACACAATTCAGCACTCAACTGATAGCCAGCAAGAATTGGACTAAATCATGTCTGCAACCGGAATCTTATTCTAGGAATTGATTGTGGAAAGATAGAGAATTAATTCAATCATAAAAACCATTGCTTGTTAGCTTCAACTAAATCAAAGCAATTGAAAAATTAAACACTTAAACAAAAATACTTAGCTCCAAAAAGACCATATTGGGTGCAATCTTCCCCCCTCTTGTGCGTGGCCTCTCCCCACACAAGAGTATTTCTTTATTAGCTTTCCTTTTCACCAAAATTAGGCCATAGCCCCCAAAATACAAGATGTGCTTTTTAGAGAGCACGGCACTCTTCTTTAACAAAAATAGAGTGTCAAATTGGGACTAGGGTAAAGCCATAGGCTTTAATAAATTCCACAAAAATAAATGTATCTTTCCTAAAGTTCAAAATGGAAAAATCATTTAATAAGATTACAAGCTACTATGCTTGTCAAAAATGAAATGTGATGATCCAAGACATTTCTTCCAAAGTAAACTCTTCAATTCCCATAATCTTCATCACCTGAAAATATAAGCCCAATTAATTATTAAATTAATCCCACAAATATTAAACAGGCACAAATCATCACCAACTCATGACTACCAGGCGTAAGTACCCCAGGAATCACCCTGCCATACAAACCTAACTGAAATAATCATAGGTGGCCTCAAACATACATCATATACCGCACGTATTAATATTTATAGTGGTGTCACCCACGATATTAACCTAGCCGGCATGACGCAAGAGTAATCTAGGCGTCCCCAAATTACTCAAGAGGAGATAAATAATATTTTTATAGAGGACTTAAAATATATTCTCATGACATCCCTCTTGCTTGAGTTTGCAATTATCCTCAATTGCGGATTTGCTGGGTTTGAAAAGAATGAAGAATTTCAGGGTAAACTCGGAAAAATTTCTCAGGCATCCATTTAGCATCTTCTTGTGGATGATTCTTAAAAGTCAAAAGATACTTGAAATATTGATTACCTGTCCTTGTTGTTGTTATCTCTTGGTCAATGATTGCATCAGGAACTAATACTTCTTCCTCTCCTTCAATAAGAGGTGGTTCCTCATATGTTGGGTGAGTAGGAAGTGTTCCTCGAAAAGGTTTCAAGAGATGGATATGAAAAGAATTGTGGATATTCCAATTAGATGGAAGCTCTAGTCTATAGGCCACTTCATTAATCTTTTGAAGGATTTTAAATGGCCCATAATATCTAGGCGCTAGCTTCACTGCAGGGAATTTTTCCACACTCGTTAATCGACGCTTTTCAATTCTCAAAAGTACATAATCACCTTCTTGAAATGAAAAATCTTTGCGCTTCCTATTTGCTTGAGATGTATACTTCTCTTGAGCTCTTGCTATACAATCACGCACTTCAGATAGAATGCGATCAAAGTCTCTAACATATTGGTCGGCTGCTTCAATCTTATGAGAGAGTCTAAAAGCCGGAATAGGCAATGCTCTTCCATAGATAATCTCAAATGGTGCTCGACCAGTAGCAGTATGAGGAGTATTATTATAAGCAAATTGGAGTAGGTGTATGTACTTATCCCATGCACTAGGTTGCTGGGAAACATAGGCTCTAAGCATATCTAAGATAGTGCTATTTGTAACTTCAGTTTGTCCATTCGATTCGGGATGGAATGCCGTGGAAAAATCTAACTTAGTGCCCAAGTTTGAGAAAAGAGCAACCCAAAAGTGACTACAAAATTTAGAATCTCTATCAGAAACTATCACTTTGGGTAGACCATGATGAACAAAAATTTGCTTAACAAATATGTTTGCGGCTTGCTGAGAAGTTAGTGTCTTTTTACATGGAATGAAATAGGCTTGCTTACTAAATCTGTCCACTATTGTCCAAATCATGTCATGGTGACTGGAAGTAGTAGGGAAGCCAGTAATGAAATCCATAGACACTTGTTCCCATGGTCTATCAGGAATAGGTAGAGGCATAAGCAATCCTAAAGCTTTGCCTTTGTAGCTTTTGATTGTTTGACAAATGTTACATTCAGCTACAAACTTAGCTACATCATTCTTCAAATGGGGCCAATAAAATTCTCGAGAAACTACTTGAAGTGTTGCGGAAACTCCTCTATGTCCCACAAATGGTGGTTGGTGCATCTCTTCCAAGACAAGCTGTCTGTAAGGTTCAGTAACACACAATCTTTTCTCAAAGAAAAGATAGCCATCATTATGTGAATAACTTCCTTGAGGTGTCCAATTGTTTTCACGCAATTTAATCCATATTTGAGAAAAATCTGGATCAACTTCATAAGTTTCTTTCATGAGGACAAATGGTTCACTTTCAATTATAGAAATGTTGTTGATATTTGGTCTTCGACTCAAAGCATCGGCAACAACATTTTCTTTTCCAGGTTGATATTGAATCATAGGTTGGAAACTTTGAATGAAAGCTGCCCATTTGATATGCCTATCTGAAATAAGAGGTTGCGTAAGCAAATGCCTAATGCTTTGTTGGTTTGTCTTGATAAGAAATTCAGAGCCCATTAGGTAATGCTTCCAGATTTTCAAAGCATGCACTACTGCTGCTAATTCCTTATCATAAGTGCTATAATTTTGCTCTGCAGGCTTAAGCTTTCTACTTTGATATGCAATAGGATGGTTATCTTGCATAAGAACAGCTCCAAATCCTTTGCCACTAGCATCAGTCACTACTATAAAGAATGGTCTTTGAAAATCAGGTAGTGTGAGAACTGGTGCTTGTGTTAAAGCATTCTTGAGTGTTGCAAAAGATTTATCCTGCTTATCAGTCCAATTGAAATTTGTAGCTTTCTTAAGGAGTTCAGTCAAAGGATTGGCAATACAAGCAAAATTCTTGATGAACTTCCTATAATAACTACATAAGCCAAGAAAAGATCTAAGATCATGTATGTTTCTAGGCGTAGGCCAAGAAGCAATACACTCAATTTTCTTAGGATCTACACGAATCCCTTCGGCCGATACTATATGTCCTAAGTATTCAATCTCCTCTTGAAAGAAAGAACTCTTTTCAGGATTGACATACAATTCATTTTCTCTCAAAAGATTGAACACTTGTTCCAAGTGTTGTTCATGTTCTTGTCGATCCTTGCTAAAAACAAGAATGTCATCAAAGAACACTATAACAAAACTTTGAAACTTAAGGAATATGCGATTCATCATACGGCTGAAAGTAGCTGGAGCATTGGTCAAACCAAATGGCATAACCAAAAACTCATAATGACCAGTTTGGGTTCTAAAAGCTGTCTTGAAAATGTCAGATTGAGTCATACGAACTTGATGATACCCAGACTTTAGGTCAATCTTGCTAAAGACCTTTGATCCTCTAAGCTTATCAAGAAGATCATCTACCCTAGGAATAGGATATCTGTTCTTGACAGTAATCTTATTCAATGCACGATAGTCTACACACATTCGGTAAGTTCCGTTCTTCTTCTTAACAAGAAGTACTGGAGCTCCAAAAGGTGAACTACTAGGTCGAATACGGCCTCTCTCTAGCAAGTCTTCTATTTGGCTTTGGATTTCTCTTTGCTCTAAATTGTTGACTCTATAGGGAGCTTTACAAGGCGGGGAATTTCCAGGCAATAAGTCAATACTATGATCCTCAGGCCTAGACTTAGGTAATCCTGGAGGCAGATCTTCCATGAAACAGTCACTAAATTTGGAGATAAAAGAATCAAACTTTGGTCTTTTGGATGTGTCCAACTCAGCATCAAGCTGGTTAACCCATACCATATAAGTTTTGTCTCTTTTTCTTAGAGCTCTCTTTACTTGAGTGTGACTCAACAAAGGACTCATTTCTCCTTTGACTTGACACTGGAGGATAATATTTTCATTGTCCTTCCTTAGAGAAATGCTATGAGTGTCATAGTCTATAATAGGATTGTATTTGTGTCTCCAAGGCATACCCAAAATTATATCTACCCCTTGTAAAGGTGCAACTAAGAAATCCCTTTTTTCAGTTAAAGGTTTGATGCATAAATCCAAATCTTTCACTACTTGCATGCAATTATACTTTGTTCCAGTAAATGCTGCTTTGACTTTATAATGCGTAGGTGAAGAATGAAGATTTAATGCTCTAAGTACCTTTTCAGAAATGAAATCATGTGTACTACCATCATCATGCAAAATAAGAACTTCATGTCCATTTATCGTTCCTTTTATTTTAAGCAAAGAATGAACATGAGGTTTACCTTCTTGTTCTGAGTAATCTGGATCGGAATTACCCTCTTGCTCGAATGATTCTTCTTCATTGTCGTCTTCTTCAATCATGTTGACTCGAGCTGCTGCTGCTGGGGTTGAATTCTTGGTACGCTCCGGACAATTCGGTGCTATGTGACCTTCTTTGTGGCACTTGAAACATTTGATAGGAGATGTCTTCGGTTTGCTACCATTGACTTTCTTATTGGTACTCAGGTTGCCTTTAGCCTCGTCCTTGCCTTTGTCATAACCTGGTTTATACATCTTCTTTGAAGCATAAAAAGATTTAGTAAATGGTTTAGAAGAAGTACCCTCATGTGCTTTAATCTCTTTAGGAAAACCATTTTTACGCTCTGAATTAGTTGCCAAGGATATTGCAGAAGATAGTGAATGAGGTCGAAACATATTAACATCGGCCCTAATGGTAGATCTAAGGCCCGATATGAACTTCCTTTTTTGATCCTTTTCACTAACTCTATCCACAACCTGCACCTGTAATAAAGTATTCCAGAACTTTTCTACATACTGTGACATAGTCTCCTTTTCCAATTGATGCAAAGTGTCCCATTGGTGCCTAACTTTGGACTTGAATTGTGAGGGTAAAAAGTGCTTTTTAACCAGCCGTTGAAATCTTTTCCAAGAGTCTGGCTTGTCACGACCTTGCTTTACTACACTCCACCATAAAGCTGCACTGTCTACCAAATGATTGACTGCACATTTAATCTTATCATTCTCTGAAAATTTTTCTCCAGAAAAATAGTCATCTAGTTGACTAAGCCAAGCTAAAATGACCCTAGCATCCTTCTTTCCATCATAATTTTGAAATGTGAAAGCTTTCCGACTAATCTTGGATTCTTTTTGTGACCTTTGTGCTTGCAATGTAGCATTTACAGCCCTTTGAATAGTGTCATCTTCGTCATCAAAAGATAGCGAAGAGTCACACTTGCGTCTACGATTCGAGAGCTGTCTCTCCAATTCAATACGCTTCTCTCTTTCTTCTACAATTTGATGTTGTAAAGAAAGAAGTTGCTCTTGAATTGATGGCGAGATAGGCAAATCTGCCATAGTGCTTGTGCAAATGATGTAGATAAATAAAATTTTACTTTATTTGATGTAAATAAATAAAGCAAAAATGAGTACTTATCTTATTTTTCTCCCGCAATTCGATCTTGGTTGAAGCTGAACAAGACGTTGTTCAATGGCTGAATTGAATTCTCGTCGCCTCAAACAAATCCCGAACGATTCCGCGTGATTCGAGAGTCTTGGGCTAGTCGAATTGTTGATGAAATAATTTTTCTGCACTTTGAAACCTGCTGAAACAGTCCTGTAAACCTTGCCCAAACTCTGTAATATTTTTCTGAAATTTTCAGAATTTTTCAGAAGCGATTTCGGAATTTTCTGGCCTTTTCTAGGCAATTTTGAAGCTTTTCAAAACCTGTAAATGACTTTTCTGCACCCAGAAATTTTCAGAATTGAAAAACCTTTGAATTTCTCCTCAAATTTGGAAATTGGGAAAAGTAGAGGTTGAAAAAAGAGGTTGAAAAAGGAGTGATGTGACTTGCATGGGGATTAGGAAAAGTAAGAGTAGATTAGGATTAAGAGAAAATTAGGATTATGGAGTGATTAGACACTTTGAGCTTTTTTTTTTCTCTTTCTTCTCTCCACGCGTTTTGCGCCGGCAGGCTGCCGCCGGGCGCCTCTTGCTCCAAAAGCTTGTTGAGAATTTTAAGATGGCTTTTGCATGGATTTATCTCCCCCGTCCATTATAGATTTGCTCAACCCTGAAGCTTTCTGATTTCTGAGAGTTACCCGTGAGGTTTTTGGCTATAAGGATTTCATCCATACGGTCAGATTCTGATTTCACTGAGAATTTGGGAAAACCACTTTTTGATAAAGAGGGATGGTTTTGCAGGGTGGTGAGTGGGTTTGAGAGTAGATCTAGTTTTGAATCTTTGACCTTTGGGTAAAGACCTGCAAAACACCCTTCTGTCCACTGGATAAATTCCTGCACTTTCTTGATTTTTGAGAAGTTGAAGCCCTTTCCTACCTTCTCCACAAATCTCCTAGCCCAAGCTCTGATACCACTGCAACCGGAATCTTATTCTAGGAATTGATTGTGGAAAGATAGAGAATTAATTCAATCATAAAAACCATTGCTTGTTAGCTTCAACTAAATCAAAGCAATTGAAAAATTAAACACTTAAACAAAAATACTTAGCTCCAAAAAGACCATATTGGGTGCAATCTTCCCCCCTCTTGTGCGTGGCCTCTCCCCACACAAGAGTATTTCTTTATTAGCTTTCCTTTTCACCAAAATTAGGCCATAGCCCCCAAAATACAAGATGTGCTTTTTAGAGAGCACGGCACTCTTCTTTAACAAAAATAGAGTGTCAAATTGGGACTAGGGTAAAGCCATAGGCTTTAATAAATTCCACAAAAATAAATGTATCTTTCCTAAAGTTCAAAATGGAAAAATCATTTAATAAGATTACAAGCTACTATGCTTGTCAAAAATGAAATGTGATGATCCAAGACATTTCTTCCAAAGTAAACTCTTCAATTCCCATAATCTTCATCACCTGAAAATATAAGCCCAATTAATTATTAAATTAATCCCACAAATATTAAACAGGCACAAATCATCACCAACTCATGACTACCAGGCGTAAGTACCCCAGGAATCACCCTGCCATACAAACCTAACTGAAATAATCATAGGTGGCCTCAAACATACATCATATACCGCACGTATTAATATTTATAGTGGTGTCACCCACGATATTAACCTAGCCGGCATGACGCAAGAGTAATCTAGGCGTCCCCAAATTACTCAAGAGGGGATAAATAATATTTTTATAGAGGACTTAAAATATATTCTCATGACAATGTCTCTAATACAGAGTCGCCACATAGAAATCAAAGGGAGTCCTCTTCCAGTTTGATTGTCTATCCCTTGGCCCATTCTCTGCTCTGATTTATTTGAATTATCCTCTACTGCATTGAACTTCACTCTGCAAACCGCCGAATTATGTAAGACCCTTCATTTGCTAATAGTCTACTCTGCTCATGGGTCACTTGATAACTCTCTTGATTGGAATCTTTATTTTAGGCTCCATGTGCCTCACCACCCAAATCAGGGTCTGGTGCAAAGAGGTCTTGGGACTCAAACATATTGCTCATGAGAGCAGCCTCATCTTGATTGGATTGGTGAATGGAGATTGAGGCTATGCAAGAGCTTGTGGTTGTTGTTGAGATATCGATCTCAACTAGTGTTGTAGACATTGATAACTTATGCCACTAGCTGAGTTAGTGAGATTATGGGAAAAATGGTTTACAAGTTGTGTGATAAACAACCGCTTTGGTTCACTAGAGTTATGGCATAGTTATAGCACCAACAACTCATGTAGTCGGGCTTACACTATGGACCGAACTTTATACGTTATAGTAGGAGAGTACTTTCTCTTATAGTATGTGCTCTTATCTCTTTATGTTATGGTTTTAGAGAGGAGAAGAGAAGAAAATTCAGCCATCTATCTCTCTTATGTGCTTTTCTATTCTTGTGTGTGTGTGTTTGTTTAATTGTAAAGGAGCTCAAGCTCATCCTCTCCCTTGCATTCTTCTCATGGTAGTATCAGAGAACTGATTGGTGTAAAAAGCTCAAGAGGTAAGAAAGAGCCAAGTGAAAAGGAAGTGGTACATCGGTAAGGGTAATTCCATTTGTTTCCCTCTTTGATTTTAGAGCAAAACCTTTGGGTAGTTGTGGGAGCTATAGACAGCAGACATGGAAGTCACTGTCTCACATTGAGGTGTTTTCCTAGGTGAAGGAAGAAGACATTGTTGTTAGTTAACTTTGTGAACTATCATTTGGCGCACTTTAGGGCGATTCAGGCCCATTTTTGGCTTTGTAAGTTTTTCATAAGAACTCCATAAAAGTGTCAATTTTGACTATATATACCCAATTTTTGGTTTGGGAAAAAGTTACAGTAGAAATTTGGTGTAGGACAGTATGTATAGAGAATCTGAGATTTGTAGGTTGTTGGTGGATGTATGTTTATATGATTGTTTCATATACGGTTGCAATATTGTTGTATTGGAGATTATAGATTGCTATAAGTATAAAAGTTTTTACAAGCACTATTTGGTAAGTTACTATAGGTAAGATGTCTGACAACTTATCACAACCTGTGAGCGAGCAGCTGGACAAGAATAATTCCTAGTCTTAAAAAATCAAGATGACTAAGTTTTGTATAGGAAAAGGATATTGGGAGTTCGTCTCACAAGAGCTAGAGATGCTGAAGAAAACCCAACCCCAAGTGCTAGAAAGGTGCTATACTAGTTGTCTCTATCAATGTGATAGATTCTATGATTGTGAATATATAGGATGCAAAATTCTTAAGGAGGCGAGCCAACAAAACACCATGTTTCTTGTGTATTAAGTAGTTTGTATTCTAGAATAGAAAGCTTGAAGTCACATTTTTAAAAATTTGAGTGGAGGAACAATGGAACACCTAGAAACATAAGCTGCCACGGTCCTCTAAACTCCAGTTTCACCAATTGGCTTTGTAAACAACACCTAAAATTTTATGAAGGAAGGCATTTATACTACCCTATTGTTGGGTATAACTCCAATGAAGGAGTGGGATCAGGACTGGGACCTTAAGGTTTGCTCCCATAGGAAGCGATTAAACCATGTCCGATATAACCAAAATGTTTCAAATATTTTATGTTGATCCTGAGCTATCCTAAGTAGACCATGACTAGGACAAGTAGCCCTAACAACTATAGGCAAACGGGACATGTCTCTTTTACCATACTGTGAAGGACAAGTGTTCTACAATACACCCAACAACAAGTGCACATAATGCAAGAAGCATGAGTCTTGCTCTCCACAAGAGCCCACTATAGAAGTGCCTTTACCCATGGAACCAAGTTCTAGTTCTTCTCCGTTTGGATGAGGAAGAGGGAATACAAGGAAAGAGTAAAGTGCCAATGTTAGGGACTACTTCATCATAAAGAGATCCATAAGGGCATTCATAGAATGTGTCCTCAGCCTCGCAGAGCAAGCCAATAACCTCAAAGCCCCAAGCCGATGGAGGACAAATACCATTAAAAACTACATAGCTCAAAGCCAAGCTAGTGGAGGACAAGTGCTATTAGAAACCACACAGCCAGGCGAGTGCAGGAGGACAAGTGCCATTGGAAACTGCACAACTCAAAGCCAGTGGCCGCAGTGGAGGATAAGTGCCATTTAAAAAACTGTGCAACCCAATCCCATAGCCTGGCAAGAATCCCCAAACCCTAAAATATAGGGTATGTGTAAATACTCCCTTCACCCTCGGGGGCTGCACTACCAGAAAACCCTAGGTATCACGTGCGTTCAAGAGGTATTAAAAAAACCCCTTAACTAAAATTTTACCCCCAATAAAAAAAACCCCTCTTTACTTATGAACTAACGGATTTTTTCTCTAAAGTTGAATAAAAAAACCCCTCCTGTTAATGTAATCCTGTTAAATTTTCTCAATGTATCTAATTAAAAAACCCCTCCTGTTGAACTCACGTGGTACACTAACGTTTTTTGAGGTGAACCCCCCGAGCCTTCACCATGTAAATATTTAGAAGACATGTTGCTCAAGGATGATTTTTGAATTGGGAAGGGGGGGTTATGACCACCAGAGAACCTAAAATCTCCAAATTGGGCAAAACCAAGCCAATCGATATCCCAAGGATGATGACAAAATTTGATTGAATTGGAGATTCCATTCAGTACCTAGAAAAGTTTGATTAAATTTGTGAAGCCATGGGACAGATTGATGATCCCACCAAGATATGTTCATTTGGAAGGCACAGCAAGGCAGTGGTTTAGATCACTAAATCCACTTGAAAAGCTAGCTAACAAGGTCTTGAGACACATATTCATAGTGGGGTTTTCACCTAATGGAGCCATTTGGAGCATAATTGCACAAATCTCTAACCTCAAGTAGGAGGGAGAAACCATGCAGAACTACATTTCTAGAACCAAGTATCTCCACATGAGATGCAACACCCGACTGGATGAATTATTGCTCATTGATCTATTTATGATTAATCTTAAAAGCAAGAGGCTACATGAGTATCTCTGTAGGTCTAGGCACTACATCTTTGATGAGTGATGTGCCACAAGGCAATAGACCTGGTAGCAAGACAAGGATGTAGAAGTCGTCCACGTACAACCAAGAGATAGGGGATGCTCCATCATTCAAAGCCTCATTTGTTAGCCACCAACAAGCATTCCCAACTAGCACCAGCTCTAGAGTCCTAGTCAAGGACATGATCATGGTTGAGTTAGCATAGAATATGCTCAATTGTTTAGGCCAACAGTGGGCTAGCCCTAAGGGCAACCAGCCCTAGCCATCATCCCAAGCCAGAAACCTACATCTATGAAAAGATATGGTTTGGTGTGTAATCTTCCACCAAAATCATACAAGCATGGAGTGTCTAATGCTTGGGCCTAGATAATAACAGTATTGTGCTTATTATTACTAGTGCCATGGGAACCATAGCATAGCTCATTATTGGTACTACCAAGGAAGCCTGGCACCATAAACTATGCTCCTAATGCCAAAGCAACCACTAGCCCTTTCACACATACCAAATGCTTCTCAATAGGCACAAGCTCTAAGGCCTACATATTAACCCTGTACCACAAGGAATGTACAAACTACCACCAATGCCATACCCACCTTTAGTATCACCACCCTAATTGGTTTCTCTTGGAACTATACCTGTGCAATAGTACTCAAAGATAATACCAGCGGACTTAGAGAGTCCAAAGTAGGAGAGCTATGAGCCATATGAGCAAGATGATTCATATTGATATCTAGAGCAACCATCAGCCCATTGACTATCCCATGTTCCTTGTAAACACATTAACATTAGGTTTTTAGGTATTTACTTTTTAAACATTAATGAAAAAAAAGTACAATGAGATTTCATGTGAAAGTTAAAGAGAATTTATCCTCATCCTTTATAAATTCATGATTTTTTTTCTTAAAACTGTACTTATCTTGGATTTTGAGTAATTTGCATCATATTATTACTTTTACATGTCATGTTAAGGCATTTTCATTTAGCAAGCTTATAATAAAATTAATTAAAAGGTCTTGTATCCTTGGTTTCATTTTTTAAATATTTTACTCATTCACATTAATAATTACATGCATAAAAACTATGTCGTATTTTTTGCTCTCCTTGAACAAACCCTATGTTTTTCCTCAATCGAAAGGAATATTATGTAACATTTTAAACATAAGAAATGAAAAAATACTTGGTATGACTATGCTAGAATGAATATTTATAAGTATGAATAGCTATTATGATGTCATTCAAGTATCTAGATATAGTAAAGTAATCAATCTACATGTTGGTTAATAAACCATGGTAACACTATTTGACAATAGAGTCAAAATATGCTAACATGCTTTAATGATAATTGAATTAAAATTATTACCTCATAAATTGAGAGTAACATCGTGCAAGATGATTGTAAATATGCTAACATGCTTTAATGATAATTGACAATATTTGACAATAGAGTCAAAATATGCTAACATGCTTTAATGATAATTGAATTAAAATTATTACCTCATAAATTGAGAGTAACATCGTGCAAGATGATTGTAAATCAATTTCCAAAATCATTTCATTCCTCTAAATTTTGGGGCAAATTTGAGAAACAATTGAAAAAATAAATTTTATGATCTAATTTTTGGCGAGAGTTTGGGAATAACACAATAACCTCATGTGTGGTCGCACACATGCATGAAGAAAAGATATTTTAATTTACAAAGAATTATATGACCCCAAGAAAGGTATATACTAAGAGTTTATATGCGTTCTTATATTAAAGGACAATGGGTGGAGTGTACATGTCTACCACACGTTCATCCTTAAGGCATCATGTGAAAGGGAGAGAGAGAGAGATTTAAAGTTTGCACATATCTTAATGTCTAACTTTAGTGAGTCATAAAATAAGGTTTGTTTTATATTATAAAATTTTGAGTGATGTGCCAAAATTAAGAAGGCTATCTTTATTCCTTCAAAGTTCAAAGAGAATAAGTGGGTCAATTTTGCGGCTTTGCTTTTGAAAGGTGGAGAAAGCAACAAAGAAGCCACAAAACTTCACTTAGGTGAGGCATTTCCTTTGGCATTATAATGAAGTGTGCATAGGTAAGAGGGGGTTCAATTGTGTGGCTTTTCTTTTGGAAGGTGGCAACAAAGAAGCCACAAAAATGCACTTAGGTGAGGCATTGCCTTTGACGTTATAAAGAAGTGTGCATAGATAAGAGGGGGTTTAAATACTTGGCTTGTTAAAGCTTGTTATTGTTGAAAAGTGACAAACAAAGGCATGTATTCCTCTTATAAAAAGTATATTGAAGCATGTGGCTGTATCTAGCTTTGGCTTAGAGGCAATGTAGCATAGGCATTTTTGGCACCAAATGCTTCAAAAGGTTGTAAGTTCCTCTCATAGGTGTAAAATAATTCATATGGGTATATATTCCTCTTACATTCTTGTACTAACATTACTAAAGCATGATGTCTAGCCGGTTTGTCTTAGAGATAAGATAAGTGGAGCTTAGGTGTATTTTACACCAAATGATTGATTAAGTATGTGGTATCAGGATTTTTTTCCTTGTTGCAAAGAGGTATTAAGGCAACTTATAATAGCCGAGTTAAGTGGAGCATAGCCCTCATATGACAAGATTTACTAGCCAACATAATTTAAGTTTATGCTCATATGACAACATTGACTTTGGGGCTCTAATACTTAATGTTTTAACTTCTTCTTCTTTCATAATATTTTTTGTAAATGCAAGTGCACTTTGAAATAACCACACACCACCACCACCATATATATATATATATATATATATATATATATATATATATATATATCATTTATAAGGTGTCAGTTGCCAAGGGGGTTTGAACTTGGGCCTCTTATGAGATAACCAAACACATTTACCAAGTGGGCCAACACTTTTTTGGCTTGAATTTTGTAGAGGCAATTTTATAGAGACAAGATAAAGAGGGGGAGGGGAAAAAAAAAGAAGCAAAGTTGGAAAACCTTTCAGAAGAAAGGTAATGGGAAAACAAGGCAAAGCATGTAAAGGGCGGTCACAGGTGGTGCCTTAAAATGATGTGAAACCCTTAGTCTTTTAGGTGGGTTGGGTAGGTAGTAAGAGCCAAGAGGAACCTTGGCGTGTCAAGCACCAAATGGGAAGGTGAGGTGAGGTGGATAACTTTTACAGCATCACAAACAAACATGGGCCCAAGTGTCTCCACCATGGTGGTGGTGGGCAGTGGGCATTTCTTCTCTTTGTTGCTTCCACATGCTCTCTCTCTCTCTCTCTCTCTCTCTCTCTTTTGTTCTTCTTGTTGTTGATTCCTGTCTCTTTTAGGTAATGTGCACACTTCTACTTCTCAAAAACTTCTTTGCCTCTAATTGTCCATTTACTCAGCTAATGGCTCTTGTCTTTGCCCTCCCCTCTCAATCTTCTTCTGCATCTATCTGCAACTTATAGGTGATGATGGAGTATATCTGCCCTTCATCTTCATCAGAAGTTGATTTAATGTTGCTCTTCAAAGAAATGCAAAAGGCCAAGGCTTTCTTGCCAATTAGATGAAGGGTAGATAGAGAAATCCCCTTAATCTTGATATATGTGTATATATATCTGGTATCCTATGGATAATTCAGCTGTGGAGAGTGTGCAAATTATGGAAGAAGATGAAGCAGAGATTATTCTTTGCGGCTCTGCTGTGTATAATTATCTGGGGATTAGCGAATCCCAGCTTGATAAGTCTGAGAACCCCCGGATCTTAACCGTTTTATCTTCACTTCTAGAGAGGGCTATACTCCGGAATGACAAAAACATTGCAAAGATTAACACTAATCACAGCAATAATCACAGCATCTGTCGGAAAAAGCTTAGTGTATTTCATGGCCTCCGCGCTCCAAGCATAGGCGTCCACTGCTACATAATGAGGATTTTTAAGTATGCCAAATGCAGCCCTTCTTGCTTTGTGCTGGCTTATGCATACATAATCAAGCTTACTGCAAGCCAATTAGGGGGGCCTTCAATCACCTCTCTCAATGTACACCGGCTGCTGATCACGAGCGTGATGGTGGCAGCAAAATTAATCGATGACAGGTAAAATATAATGGTCTAATATTTGCGTCGATTCTACTTTCTTTTTGTTCAATTACAGAAGCTTGATTAGGGTGAGTAATTATGCTGGGATCAAGCCGATCAGCTGCAAATCTGCGCGCTTACTATGCTAAGCTTGGAGGTGTGATATTTGCGCAAATTATATAGTCTACAGAAGCTCGATTAGGGTATTATTAAGCAGGTTACTATTAGCTTGATTAGGGTAAAATTATGATAGTGTAATATTTGCGTCAATTATGTCTGTAAAAGCTTGATTAGGGTAATTAATTTTGCAGAGATCAGCTGATCAGCTGCTAATCGTGGGTTATATGTTATCTGATCGCAGCCATTATAACAACGCCTACTACGCTAAGATTGGCGGCGTTTCAACGGCGGAAATGAACGGGCTAGAGTTAGCTTTTCTGAGCAGTTTAGGCTACCGTCTGCACGTGAGCGTGAGCGCTTTTCAGAGCTTTTGTGCAGATTTTGGGAAGGAGGCGGCCATGCAAGCAGTCTTAATTAGACCCGAGAGACCATTAGTCGCTAATTACTGCAGTTTTGATGAAGAGCAGAATCGGAAAGTAGCTCTGCTTTGCACTTACAGCGGTGTATGATTATTAGTAGTAGTAGTAGTATCAACATAATTAGCATTTTGTATGCTTATTATTATCATCGTAATTAGCATTTTGTCTGCTTTGCACTTACAGTGGTGTATGATTATTATTAGTAGTAGTATTATCATCATAATTAGCATTTTGTATGCTAAAACCTTTTTTGAAGCTTCTTCCCTTGTTGTACACACAAAGTTTTAATTAGACTTCCTTTGCGTGTCTTGACATGACATGACATGCTGCCTCAAGGGCCCATAACTTCATCCAAACCATGTTTTGTGAAAAGACAGACTTATTATATTTCAGACTTTAATCATCCAAACCATGTTTTGTGAAAAGACTTACTTATTATATTTCAGACTTTAATCATAGAATATATAGCTAAGATTCTCGTTTTTATAAATGCTAGAAAAGTACTAAAAGGCTCGTAATTTTTGAAGGTTTTAAAAATATATGAGGAGCAATTTATCTGATGAATGAAACATACACTTGGCTAGTCAACTCTATAATTATGTATGTTTGGGCCACTGTACACATGCATTCCATTTGGGCCACCTGTATGATATTAATTTCACACTTGGGCCACCTCAGTACACATGCATTCCATGATATTAATTTCATGCTTCTATATGAGAGACTTTACAATGCATGGATGAAAACATATTCTTTTAGCATTTTCCTTTAGCATTAGAAATATGTGATCTATAAGAATTTATGCACATAACTCACCAAAAGTACATTGTTTCAACTTTCTTCCTACTTTTTTGAGGGGTTTACACCTATGCGGGTTCCTGCAATTGTGTCACAAAATTTCACAATGGACATGGAAGGAAAAAATATGGATGGGGAACATCGCCCTTCCATCTTCCCATGCATGGGTGTCTTGTTATGACAATTCTAAGTAATATACAACTGGCCATATAGCTAGCCAGTAACCTAGTATACCATGCTAGGACAAAGCACATTGAGGAGCGTGTCAACATCTTCACGAAGGCATTGGGTATAGAGAAGCTTCACAAGTTTATTATGATGACAATATAAGTAATATATAGCTAGCCATATAGATGGCTAGTAACTTAGTATACCATGGACAAAGCACATTGAGGTGCATTATCACTTTGTGAGAAAGAAGGTTTTAGCAAGTGATGTAAATCTAGTATATGTCAGCATAGAGGATCAAGTGCTGACATCTTCACGAAGGCATTGGGTATAGAGAAGCTTCATAGCTTTTGGAGCTTACTTGGAGTGCAACGTGTGGAGTTGAGCTCGAGGGAGAGTGTTGAGATATTGAACTCAACTAGTGCTGCGGACATTGATGACCCACCTGATCGATAGCTTCTGTACTTATGCCACTAGCGAGGTTGATGAGATTGTGTTTGATATGCCACAACAAGTGGATGACAGGTTGTGTGACAGCCACATGTTTAGATTACTAGAGTATGACATAGTTATAGCGTGAGTCAAGTTCACACTATGGATGGCCATTATATGTTATTGTAGGAGAGTACTTTCCTATATAGAATATGCCCTTATCTACTTAGTTTATGGCTATAGAGAAGAGAAGAATAAAGAAGAAAATTCAGCCATACATCTTTCTTTTGTGTCTTGCTCTCTCTTATGTCTGTGTGTTTGCTTTGCAGAAACTCAAGCTCTCCCTTTCTACCATATTCTCTTTAACATGGCTAACATCTAGTGTCTAAACAAGGCATTGGTGGGTGTGTATGTTTGCTTGCAAGAACTCAAGCTCTCTCTCTCCACCGTATTCTCTTAACATGTCTAGTAACATCTAGTGTCTAAATTGGTGAGTTGGTGCCCAGGATGATTAACACAACATTATTTCTCATGCATGGGGTGCACCTTACAAAATAGAGCAACCCATCAGAGTCCACATAATAATAGTGAGAGTGAATAGACTGAAACATTTTCCAACACCCCTTCAATGTCCAACTATACATAGATGAGACCACCCATAGGTTAACCACCATAGGTGATGGACTACCTCTTTGATCTAACAATAAAGTCAATAAAGATTCCACTCTGGCAAATCTCTCCCCATAGCCTTTGTGAAGATATCTACATAATTCTCCATTGTCAAACAATAGACCAACTCAGCCTCTCCATCAAATGTCAACTCACACATAAAGCGATATTGTATCTTAATGTGCTTCGTACACGCATCGAAGAAATGCGGGTTCTTTGTAATTTCCATGCAACTTGGATTGAGTTGATTGCTCTCCTAAGAGCTTATCTGCATAGCATGATGCCTTCCTCTATAGAAGAAAGTGCCACTGTAGGTTGCTTTTTACTCATCCATGAGGTAACTCCAAACCTAATAACTAGAAACTAGCTTCTTTCCACCATCAGAATCTCTTGCCCAATTCGAATCAAAATATCTAATCAAAGACTTCCGTATGGCATAGGTAACGTTATATCTAATTGTATCGTAGATGTATTTCAACACCTGCATCCCTACCTTTTCATGTTTCTCCCAAGATTGATTTGAGAACCTCCTCAATACATAACCTACAAATCTTATATATGGTCGTGTATTGCACAAGAAGATTAAACTCCCTCACTAACCTCCTATACTCTTTCATATCCACAAGAAGTGTATTTTGTAGACAACTTCACATGATAAATTTACATCAACCTTCATAGTGGTGTCCGACTTGCAATCAGCCCACCACCATACCAGATGCCTTCACCTACTTACTTTTATTGCTGAGAAATGAAGATGTAATCGATGCAAAGACCAACACCTTTAGCCTTACACTAGATGGCAAGGTTGACCTCAATCCTTGAACAAAAATTCATAAGCCCGGAGGTAAACTCTAAACTCAACATCTCCTTAGTCTTCTCCTTTCTGGATCTTCTCCTCATGATTCCCCATCGAACTAAGATCATCTGCATAAAAAAGATTATTATCATGTACTTGCCATGCTCAAAATGAATGCATGAATTTGCATCTAATGGAATTTTAGAAAGACTAACATTCATAAAATATGTGTTGATCTACTTGTACGAAGCTCGAGGGGCATGTTTTAGCT
The DNA here is from genome assembly GCF_041138505.1 of Cibotium barometz. NCBI lineage: Eukaryota > Viridiplantae > Streptophyta > Polypodiopsida > Cyatheales > Cibotiaceae > Cibotium > Cibotium barometz. The sequence goes on along the minus strand of NC_141067.1, from coordinate 39,648,101 downwards.
TGTAAAATGCTTCTAGATTCTACATACCTTGCCTTCTAAATCGGCTATCACAAATCCCAAGGGTTGTTCATCAACATACACATCCTCCTTGTTGAGATGTCCATTTAGAAAGGTGGACTTCACATTCATTTGCATTACAAGCTACTTCCCATGAACTATGTGAATGGTTCAATCTAGCTATGGACAAATATCTACAAAGCTACTTCCCATGAGTAGCCAAAGCTAGAACTATGTGAATGGTGAAATCTAGCTATGGATGAATATCTTGAAAGTCAAATCCCTCAACTTATGCAAAAATTTGATTCATCCACTTTAGATATGGCACTTTCCTCCTAGCTTTAGCAGAGTCCTATACCATCTTCGTCTTCAGATTCCACCTCCTATGGGAAAAGAGGAGGCCTGTACCCATTCCATCTCCTTTGGCATATGTGCAGGCCTCCCCTTTGTTACCATTTAAGAGGGAGCCTGTGGTATTACAACTAGTGCTGGTTAGGCTACATCTCTTGTGGCAAAGGGAAGACCCACACCCATTTCACCTCCTATGGAATGGGTGCAGGCCTCCCCTTTGCCATTGAAGAGGGAGCTTGCAATATTATTGCTAGTAGTGGTTGGGCTACATCTTCGTAGATAAAGTGGATACAGCCTCCTCCTCTACTTGATGGAACTTCTCCACAAACACCACATGATGTCTAACCACAATATTCCTTTGCCTCTCAGAGTTAAATAGTCCATCACCCTTTGACTCCTACACCCTACGAAGATAAACTTTTACGTTTGGAATCCCACTTGGTCCTTGATGATTTTGGAACATGCATAAAACAATCACATACCAATATGATAATGAAGGCTTCTTACTACAGTAGGCCTACATCCCCTTTACTATCTTCATGTGCATCCCCTGCATTACCTTGGTGTAACTCCTATTGAGTATATGAGCCATTTTGTTAACTACCTTGGCCCAAAAAAATTTCGTCAATCCTTTTCCCATTAGCATAGTCCTTCCCATCTCTATGATTGTGTGGTTTTCTCTTTCAAGGCCACACCATTTTGCTAGGTAGTATGAGCAGCTTGATGCCTTTCGTGCAATGACCCTGTAAAATTTAAGAGGTTGATGTGTACCGCTTTCAACAAGCATTATCAAATCTCTTTGAATCAAATCAAGTTCTAGTTGATGGTCACATGTGGGGTTATTATAGGCGATACTTAGGCATGAATGTGCCATGATGGCGATGGCAGCGTGACACCAAAATCTAAACGATTATTTATTTTCACTTCCAAGGAACTTCAAGGTGTAAATCTTTAAGTATATGATTGTACATTATTAGTGTCGTTTGCATGAACCAAGGACTATGATGAGTCTAAGTTCAATAAGCTTAAGAAGGCCTTTGTTAACACATTGATCTTCATGCCACAACTACTATGAGGTCGAATACTATGTGCAAATTGATACAGCCAAGTTTGTCATTGACATTTATTATGACCTTTTTTAGAAGGGGCTTATCAAATAAACATCATCACATCAAGCAATATTTCATTCATGAATTAGAAGACATTTATTCTGACGTCGGGCTTATCAAATAAACATCAAGGATATTTTATTCTGACATCGGGCTTATCAAATAAACATTATCACATCAAGGATATTTTATTCATGAATAGAAGAGAGTAAATGTGTCTTATTGATTGTGTATTGAGTGTGTGTAGTGTATGTGTAATTAAATATAATGGCTTATTGGGCTTGCTTAAATAGCCCTCAAGAGGAATGTCAAAGTTCTTAACTTTTAAACTATCCATAAGAGTTTACCTCTCTATCCATTATTATAATCATTATATATGAATCCTAGTTTACAACCATATAAACCTGATAACACCTAACCATAACAGTTCATCTCTCTATAATCATTATATATGAATCTTAGTTTACAATTATATATGAATCTTAGTTTAAAACCATATAAATCTGATAACACCTAACCAAACAATTCATCTCTTTATCCATTATTACAATCATTATATATGAGTCTTAGTTTATAACCATATAAATCTGATAACACCTAACCAACAAATGAAATTATATCCTAGGTGCCAAAATAAGTGAACATTATCTTTCAAATCTCCCATATTAATTATCAATTTATTTTCCTTTTGGTTTAGCCATACATGCTCATAATATCACGAGTAATTGTGTCACATATATCAGACTTCCAATAAATTATCTGACAAGAGTAATGTTAACTCGTGTTTCATTCAAGCGTAAAATCTAAAAGCTTTTTATGGAGTAGAAACTAGTTTATAGTCCACCATGTTGAACTCCTTTGAAATACTTTGCTTTACTTTGTCAATAATGAGAATATTGTCGATGCCATTTGATAAATAAGATCATCCACATATACAAGAAGTAGAAACTAGTTTATAGTCCATCATGTTGAACTCCTTTGAAAGACTTTACTTTGTCAATGAGAATGACAAGGAAATTTCTTCCATATAGTTGCAAATTCTTGCAACTATGAACATCGTCCCTTTGAGAATGGGCTCAAGATATGCCACTGTAGTAGATGACAAGGAAATTTCTTCCATATATATGTTGAGCACTATAGCAATGAAACATGCACCAGAATTCAAAGGTGATATCCGTTGTGCCAGGAGGTGGTACCTTTGGGCCCAAAAAGATAAAAAATGGATGACTTATATCTTTTGGAGGGAGGAAATAAAGACCATTGGCTTCGTTGATACCTCGAAGCCATAGACTCCCATTGTAGACTTTTGCCCCATCAGTGCACTAAAGGAGCTCAATCTTTCTAAAGTGCCGGTCTAGTTAATGGCCACGGAGAGAGATGAACCTACAAGATTAAATGAGTATATAAAACTCTCTCACTTTGCAAAAAGAGAACAAACCAAGCCTTAGCATAGGCTGAAAATGAAGCTAAGTGTATCTTGTAAGAAGAGGGCACCTACGCTAAAGATAATAGATAGGTGCCTGAGCATTGCAAAATGTATAATGTGGTTTCAAAATATATAATGTGGGTAACTACTTTGTACATTTTATAAAAATTAAGGATAAACCACCCTGATGGGAAGCCTAGAATATCTTATGATGGATTGGCTAAAGTTAAGGTGGTCAACATAGCATGACCTGATGAGGATCTCAAACCTATATTGTTAAAACCCTAAGATCTCTCTATATAATTGTTATGCATAAACATGCATAAATTAGGCATAAACTCATCCACCCGACCATCCCCAATGGACTGTATCAATCCGATGTATAAATCAAAATGGACCACAATATCCAGGAGATAAATTTGAGAACTTTCCTTTTGACAAAGTCTGAGAATCTTTAGGAACTTTTAAATAAACCAACGCGTTCAAAAAAAGACCAAGTTGAGTGTCCTCTATCAGCATAGAACCATGCCCTATCCTGAGGACGTCTGATAGAATCCCGAGCTTCGGTCAACATTTCCTACATATCACGCAAGAAATCCCTCGATGCATCAAGCTCAATGTCCTTAAGACCGACATCAATAGGTGCCCTGGGTTGATACCCATACATAAGTATGCACGGACTAACACCAATAGCCATATGTTTAGAACTGTTATAAGCAAATTCCATCATTGGAATATACTTTTCCCAATTTGATGATTTTCCAGAGACATGCATGAAACATATCCTCTACAATCTGATTCATACGCTTTGTTTACCCATCAGACTACGGATGATCAGAGGAATTCATACTCAAAGTTGTTTCCTCATTGTAAACCATTCGGAATAAAGTAGGAAAACATGGCATTAATGGCAAGAACCAGGGACTCATCGGCAACCTGACATACCCACATTTGCACATGAGAACTGCCGATGGAAACCATTGACCCTAGTGATGACACAAGAATGATTCCACCAAATGTTTCTCTTCTTCGGGCATGGAAGTGGCACAATGCAAATGCACTTTGCGCCATTGTTACCATTTTAAGTGATTCTATTCTTACTTTGATTCAACACACAACCAAGGCATCTATGGATTGGACCATAATGAGAAATCAGTATGAGACCTGGAATTAGACTATGATTCAAAACCTAGAGAATCATCTTGCTCTTGAAAAGTTTGCTAAAGGAGAGGCTGCAGAAGTGTTTCTCTCTCAGATAAAAAACCTACGAGACCAAATGGCTATTGTGGGAATCATGAAGACTAGCGAAGAGTTGGCTCAGAGATGCATCTGAATTCTACGGCCCCACAAAATTATGATGGCTTGGTTACGGCACTAAACACCTAGGCCAGAGTACCACCTCTTTCTTTTGAAGAATTTAGTGCTATGCTATTTGAGGAGGCGATGCGCGGCTAAGGACTTGTGATGGTGGTGGCACTACATTTATGGCCAATACAAAAGGCAAAGGTGGGGCTACTTCTAAAGATAAGAAGAAGAAGGTTTCTGGTACGTGCTTCCTACTTTAACAAGAAGGGTCATGCGATCAAAAACTATAGAAAGAAGCAGCCTGGTGAGAAGAATAGCACCATGAAGACTCCATGGAAGGGAAAGGATTCAACCAACAACGCCCAAGTTGATTGGAACTTTAGGTCGCCATAGAAGATATATGCTCATCTGCTCAGGCCCTAGTTGTTAAATGTTCATGGATTTTGGATAGTGGGGCATCCCGACATATGACCAGCAAAGGGGCTGGTATAGTTCCTGATAACCTTTACAAAAAATCCATCAATGTTATTATCAGTAATAGTACTAAATTTCCATCCGAAGGGTCTGGAACCATCTCATTTATGGTAGGTATACGTGAAGAAAAGAAGCTGTCTGATGTGCTCTACGTGCCTCAAATAAAGAGAAACCTACTCTCAGTTCCTACAATAATAGATCGTGGCCTTAAAGTACACTTTAAGAAAATAGTAGCAAAGATTCTAAATGTTGAGGGGAAGACAGTTGGAAAAGTTGTGAAGTAATAATAATTTGTATGAGCTTATAGCTTGCAGACAAGGGCAAAAGCAAACTTTGGCATGAGCAATTTGGTCACATCGGATTTGTTGTGCTAAAGGAGATGAAAAAAATGTGGATGGTGAAAAATTTGCTTGGATTTGCAGAATCGCCAGGAACCATGTGAAGCTTGTATGATGGGCAAGCAATAACATAAGGAATTTTCACAAGAGAGTAGCAATCGAGCAAAGTCTCCTCTAGAGCTGGTACATGCTGATCTTTGTGGTAATATGTCTACTGCTCCATTGGGGGGATCTTCTTACTTTATGATGTTAGTCGACGATTATAGTATGAAGGTGTGGGTTTATTTCCTCCGTGTGATAAAGCTGAATTTTACATGCATATACCAAATGTAAATAGAACTAATCTTGCTACAAAAAGTAAGAAATGTATCTTCCTTGGATATAGTACAGAGTCAAAGGCATATCAACTATTTGATCCAGAGTTTAAGAAGATGACGACTCTCAAAATCACACCAGCCTTCCCCTGCACCTAAAGAACAACCACTTCCCACATGGGTAAGGCAGCTCTTTAATGATCAGAACCCCCCACCTGATGTTATAAAAACTTCAGCAAATGGCTTACGTAGATCAAAGAGAATAGAGGAGCAAAGAAGGTCTTCTGAACACATTGTCAATATGGCCTTGATGTGGCTGAGATAATGGATTTAGTTAAGGATCCCACAAACATAGAAGAAGCTTTGGCAGATCCAAAGTGAAAGGCAGCGATGCAGTCAGAGTATGACAACATCATCAAAAACAACACTTGGGAGGTGGGTTAATAGGCCACCAAAACGAAAGATAATTGGCACCAAATGGGTGTGGAAAGCTAAGTATAAATCCGATGGTTCATTGGAGAAATACAAAGCTAGGCTAGTTGTACAAGGTTTTTCACAGGTTGATGGTTTTGATGTCAATGAAACTTTTGCCCTAACAGCTCGAATGACTGCTATTCACACAGTTCTTGCCTTGGCTGCTAATAAGAAATGGCCAGTTTTTCAAATGGATGTAAAATTAGCTTTTTTGAATGGACATCTCAAGGAGGAGGTGTATGTCACTCAGCCACTAGGGTTTGAGCTGCCTGGATCAGAAAATAAGGTTTGCAGGTCAAATAAGGCTTTATACGGGCTGAAATAAGCCCCAGGGCATGGTATCAACAACGAATAGATACTTTTTTAAAAAATATTGGTTTTTCTAGAAGTGCATCTGATGCTAACTTGTATGCACTCAGAAAGGATGGCAAATATGTGATAGTTATTCTCTATATGGACAACCTGATTATCACAGGAAACCATGAAGACCTGATTCAACAAACACGAGAAAGGCTTGGCTCTGAGTTTGAGTTGACAGACTTGGGACTCTTGCATTATTGTTTTGGGATCGAGATATGGTAGGAGTCTGATAGATCTTGATTTCTCAACAAAAGTATGCGCACAAATCTTGAAGGCATTTGGTATGACAGACAGCAAACCAATACGTACACCAATGGAGGTAAACTCTAGTCTTTCTTCTAAGGACACTTCACCTTTGGTTGACATCAAGATGTACAAGAAGCTTGTTGTCATTCAGGAGTTTGATTTTCTTGTGCAATACTAGACCAAACATTTACTATGAAATTGGTGTGTTGACCAGGTTCTCTAACAAACCAAGGGAAATTCATTGGAATGCAGCAATGCATGTGCTCAGGTACACCAAAGGTACCATTAAGTATGGAATGACATACATGTTTGGTGACTCCTTAGTGGGATATTGTGACTTCGATTGGACTGGAGATTGGGACACCAGAAAGTTAGTTTTTGGATATTGCTTCTTACTTGGATCTGGTGTGTTCTCTTGGATTAGTAAAAGAACCAACCCACATTGGCACTTTCTTCAACTGAAGCAAAGGACAAGGCCACTTGTTTTGCTACATGTGAGGCAGTATGGTTGAGGAGGATTCTAGCAGATATGGGAAAGTTCCAAGGAGGTCATCCCACAACCTTACGATGCAACAATGAGAGTTGCATGGCCACTGCAAAGAATTCTGTGTTTCATGCTCGCACGAAGCACATTGAGATTCCATATCATTATGTGTGGGAGTTGATCGAGGATGAGATTGTGGAGCTAGAGTACTATTCTACAGAGCAGAACTACATCGACATCTTTACCAAAGCTCTTGGGAAGGACCAGCTCACTTGACATCTTCATGGACTTGGCATTGGTCCAAGAAACCCTTAGTTCATCTTCGGGAGGGGGGTGTTAGTATATGTTCAATGCCCACCTCTCAGCATGTATCTCACATTGATGTATTGTGCACATTTGTATGGCCACCATTATGAGGAGAAGCCATTGGTGTACATATCTTTAGTGAGAACCCCAGCTTAGATGCTGGAAGGGGTCATAGTTGTGACTGTTGATGGTTAGGAGATGATGAGGTGTACAAACATTAGGAATATTCCCTTGGATATTGATTTCATCAATAGTGGGTGGTGGTCGTACAAACATTAGGAATCTTCCCTCGGATATTGATTTCATCATGAGTGGGTGGTGGTCAGTTGCGACGCGTTATATGAATATGCAAGTGGTGAGCCGCATCAATGTAGTGTAGCCATCCATGTCTTAGACGCATCCCACCGCACTACCTGTAGCACTATAAATGGACATAGTTGGCACAAGCTAAGGCATCCAATGCTTGTGAGCATATATTCCCTATACTCTCAGTACATGCTCCATACAGAGTCTGTCTAAATTGCCATTTAATCTCTACACTAGGTGGGTGGACAACACCATCATATTGTACCTATCTCTTGTTTGATATAATCAGAATTTTAAAATTCTCTCCATTCTCTCTATTGCATTGTCTAGTGTACTTTCTCTTGCTGTATCTTTTTTCGATATGCCATATTGTTACAAACATCACAACAATTTGAAGAAATGATAGAGGAAGAGAAGATGTACACAAGTTTTCAGAAAATCAAGCAAGGACATGGCTTGGTGTAGGTTCGCCACTCGCATGTGCAGGCTATTGTTTTTTATTACAATAAATGGTTCTTGGGAGAAGAAAGAGGTAAAGTGAAGGATGCAATGGCTCAACAACTCACTAAATGTAGTCATCAAAGAATTCTTGATGATTCAAAGCAAGAGGCATTGATTTAAGCAAGCATTTGTTTTAAGAGATTGATGAAACAAAGGTACAAAAGTGGCAAATCAAGTCCAGACAAAAACCTCTAAAAGACACAGGTTTCTTGTCTAAAGGATTTTTCAAGGGCTTACATGCTTCCAGGACTTTGCAATGCATTCATAAGGTTAAGAATCAGGATGACTGTTGGATTGATAGTGGGCAGCAATTAGAAAGGGAAGTTTATGGCTACTTCAGTGACTTTTTTGGTGCCCCCAATGAACCTACTCAAAGAATTATGGATGCAAGGCAGCTATATTCCTTCGAAGTAAATAAAATTGTGTCTGAGTAGCAGGCATCTGATTTGGAGTTTGAAGTCATCATGGATGAACTACAACATGCACTACACAATTTGGGCAAATGGAAATCCCCAGGCTGGGATGGCTTGATGGTAGAATTCTTTTTGGCCTTTTGGAATATGCTGAAATCTGAGTTGCTTTTTATGATAATTGTTGTTAGCATTCAAGATGACTCCCTTCTTCCTGGAAAGAGGGATTGGTTCGTTTATTTCCCAAAAAACATCTGTGAAAAGTTATCAGATTGGAGACCAATAACTATTATACATGTGGTTTACAAACTAGTTGCAAAAATGCTGGTGAACCGTTAGAAGAACATCTTATATGAGGGTATACATCTTGCACAATATGGTTTTGTGCCCAAAAGTCAAATAATGGATAACATTGTCGATGCTTACATTGGCATTGAATATGTGAAATATACTCAGCAGGATGTACTCATAATGTAGATTGACATAGAAAAAGTATTTGATATAGTACAATGGCAATTTATTGCCAGTGTCATGGAAAATATGGGCTTTGGGCCTAAGATGAGAAATATTATTTACTAGCTCCCTAAAGGAGGAACTACTTGATGTATATTACACAAGGATCTTTGAGATATTTGGTCTCTAGGTAATCAGTGCGACAAGGTGGGGCTGCCCCCTCAGTGCATTACTTAATGCAATAGCCACTCATTCCATGCTCTTATTAATGGACAAACTGCTTGCAAAGAACAAGCTACATGGCATACAGAGTTTGGATGTAAATCACTTTGTTAGCCAAGCTTATGCAAATGACTCATTTTTCTTTCCAAGGAATACTCAAGATGATGTTAAAATAATTATGGATGCTCTGGATCCGTATGGTCTTGGGGCAGGCTTGAAAATTAATTTTGCTAAGTCCAAGCTTATGATGCTTAAGCATTGTGATTAGCACTCTATTCGTTGGCTGGGCCAAATAATTATGGATGCTTTGGATCTGTATGGTCTTGTGGTAGGCTTGAAAATTAATTTTGCTAAGTCCAAGCTTCTCCTGCTCAAGCATTGTGATTGGCACTTTATTCTTTGGTCGGGCCAAGTAGTTTCACTGGTTAATTTCAAACTTCAATATTCTTTGGCCGGGCTAAGTAGTTTCACTAGAACAAATGGTCAGACATCTTGGGTATCCTCTGGGCTGCAATGTCTCTCTAAAGAGAGAACGACAATGGGTGTTAGACAAGCTGAATTTCAAACTTCAATATTGGAAATTATCTACGTGGCCGTTGCCTGTTAGATTGAGAATATCCATTTTAATGGTTTATATTCAGTTTCACTTGCCTCTTGTTCCCTGGTCTTTGGCCGATTTGGATAGTCTCATGTCTGCAGCATTAGTATGTTTGTGGCGTACTATGGTGGATAGAAAGCCTGTTAGGCTACTCAAAAGGCATTTGGTTTGTACTCCATGAATCCAAGAATGCATGGTTGCCTCAATATACTGAATTTACACTTTCATCTTATTGCCAGGAAAGATTCTCTTCTTTTTAGTTTCTTGGAGCAAAAATAGCCTTGGACTTTAATGTTATCAAGTCTTGTTGTTGCAGCAATGAAAATTGCAGATCTTTTGGCAAAAAATTTTGGCTATTTGGCAGCATTTCCCCCACTTTGCTAGAATTTGATACTTTCGTTGTGTGGACTAGATTTTAGTCCCTATAGTCCATTTATCATGCAAGAAATCTTTAACCTTTGCCACACAAGATATTCCTTGTTTTGCTTTCTTCATCTCACGAGATCCCTTCTCTTATCTCTTCGGGATTCTTTTGATCTTGGAGATCTTCCCTTGCACAGGCTACAAGTGATCTTTGATTGCTTTTGAATTTTAGCTGCCTCATAGTTGGACATCTCGGCTTGTAACTTAACTCATATTTTCTGTATTCTAATTGTGGGCTTTCTCTTCCACTTGGAGGTTTCCCACTAGTAATATAACGTATTACAAAAAGAAAAGTGTGTGTGCATGTGCATGTGCATGTGCTCTTGGACATACAAGCGCTGAAAGATATGGTAATTATGAGGGAAGCCCCCTTTTTCACACAATAATTATCTCCACCTTTTTTAAAGTAGAACTTCCTGAGCCCAACGAATGTACTTTCTGAACACACACACACAAAAAAAAATGTCTTCATTTTTTACTTGGAGAAGAGACTCCTGCTGACATTACAATATTCAAGTAATCTCACACCTGAAGATCCACTCAAGTGCCTAGGTGAGACATTCATGAAAGTTGAGCTGATTATTGCATGGCATATCTTGAATCCCTAGTACCTTCAATTATGCCTTGTACCCAGACAGGCTAGCAAATAATAAGCACACATTATCACCATATTGGGCTGAGGTTAAAAAGACTTTAAAAATGCCAAACACAAGCCAATATACATAATATCAACTTTATTGCCATATCATCAACTTGTAGCCACATCATGAACATTTCCTGCCACTACAAAACCAGCATTCTCTAGATTCTCTCGAGTGTTATATTAGATAACGATTTTTACCTAATGAGATGATCAAGCAAGGATGTCAAGACCCACTCAAGAACTAAGTTCACTCCCAAGAAAGCTTGGGAATAGTTGCTGCTGACTGTACACAGTATATCCATCTCCAAAGCTCAATCTATCATGCATGCACAGAGTAATGCAAACATTTGACGACTAAATACTGGCATTAAGAAGAAACTCACAAAAGAGAGAACCTCTTTGAAAGAATCACCAGCAATAATGGAACAACAATCAAAGAACAGTAGTCCTTCGCATAATTCACCTATGATTTCATTCAACACCAAATACAGACAACTCAACAACCTTGTAAAATGTTAGTGGGGACTGTCCAAGGCATGCATGGTAGATGTCTCCACCATTGACTTGGAATGCATTGTTACATGCTATATAGATAACTAAGCGAGCCTCACCTGCAAGCATGTAACTGCATTAAGCATTGTAGAGGATGACTACGAGAAAATTCGTCGCAATTGCGGCCTTTCCATTTGGCGACTACAAACACTATATGTGAATGCATGAACAAGTGTTACACATACTCGATTGCAGGTTAAGCTGCATAGCTAACATTTAATGAGAATTCGTGCTACCATGTTTGCATGCACATAGCTTATCATTAGAAATAAAGTTCCGTACACCCTAACCCTGAGACCAAACCCAAAAAATGATCACATGGATGTCTAGAAACCATAGCTGCATAATGCATTTTCTCCAAAACCATGAGAAGTGTAATAACGATACACCTAGATTCACAATACTAATGAGGTTGGGCTAAGGCTGGTGGCTCAATCAAGCACTCGTTACGTGTAAAATGACCTTAAAAAGTCTACACCCTCAAAATATCAACACAACTGGAAGCAACAAGTCCACTTGATGGAATCAGATGGTCATGTAGAACTTGATATTAAAATGTGGCATTCCACAAAATGGATTCTTTGTACAGCCTTCAATGAGATAATGCACACACTTCAAAACTGTCACTTGAGCTTTTGTTGCTAGGCGGTCCAGCAACCCACAAGAAGAGCAACGATATTAAAATGTGGCATTCCACAAAATGGATTTTTTGTACAGCCTTTACTGAGATAATGCACACAATTCAAAACTATCACTTGAGCTTTTGTTGCTAGGCGGTCCCAGCAACCCGCAAGAAGAGCAACTATCATGAGGCAAAGGCAAGAGCTGTTGTGAAGCGCATGTGGGAAAGTGGTGTCCAGATAACTCTTTCCACCTGTAAGCACAAGAAGCAGCCTGGCGACAGTACCGCCCAAAGCTAAACATCAATGGCAGCCCTGACAAATGTATGCATCGTTTAACAAAATTATCCCTCGATATTCGACAACTATGTAGAGGCCATGTATAAGGGCATGTCAAATGCATCCATCCCCACAAGAAAGGACGTGCTCTGGGTCATATTTACACATGTCTTTGGTATTGTGCAGCCAAAATATGGTGGAGCATTCCTTATGACAGCAGTAACAGGAGTAGCAGCACCAACAAGCATCCAAACCCGTGCTGCGTCTGTGGGTGGTAGCTGGACAAGGAGAAGGCCAGATCTGGGCCTGAGGAGATCCATAAAACAAACCCACCCACTATGATGGCCCTGGGAGTGCTTTTTATAGACAGCAAACAGCCACTTTCTTCCTTGTAGCCACCAGCCACTTTTGCACACTGAGCATCCTGCATCCTGTCTTGCTCAAAGTTCATCCATCTGCTCAGTCTCAGCATCTTTGCTTGTTCCAGCTAATCAGCAGGTGTTCAACGCAGTAGTACTTTCAGCCAAAGTAGCTTGTCTCATTTGAAAGTAAAGACGTGAAGCTCAAACTCTTCTACATGCAATGTCATCATGTATTTTGTCAATTGTGTGTCAAATGAAGATGATCTTTCAATTGCAACTTTTTAGTGCAAGTGTACCTGACACTTCTACACTCATCCATAGCATCACACATGCATTAATATCATACTTGACTGAATCAACTAGCATGCCTAAACATTTTCTGGACAAGAGCACACCCCATCTTGAAAACGGTGTATGCAATATGCATCTACCACAACAATTTCACGCATCTCAAGTTTTGAGATCATCTTTGTCACATTGTGGCAATCAGCACACATTCGCAAGTTCTTTGATACCCGAATTGTTGTGCCTTGAGCAGTACAGATGAGCCCAAAAGCTATTGCTAGTTTCTCACAATGTCCACATAAAGCATCTTCCTTGTCATCTTCTGACAATGTATCCAAGACTAAATCTACACGTGGTCTATACCCTTCTTCCCTCATCTGGAAGTTTAAACTCTCAAGCTTGGCATATATAGCACTACTTTGTGGGTGTGTTTTGTCTCCAACAATAAAATCATGAACTTGATCACCAATCTCAATAAACGCCTTCCCCGGCTTCTTCCACCCATTTGCACATCTCCTTAGGTCCTCTGTCTCCTCTGCATCCTCCCACATGCCAACCTGGGAATAGATGTTTCCCATAAGCACATAACCAGTGGCATTTCCACGATCCATCATGCTGAAATTATCAAAACTTCGCCGGCCTACACCTACATTATAATGACTTCTGCATGAGGTGAGCAAAGAAGTCCACCCCACCAAATTACGCTGAAAAGGGATAGTTTCAAGCAAGTCCTCCACCTCATTCAAGCAGCCTGCATGGCCAAGTATGTCAACCATAGAGTTATAATGCTTGATTGTGGGTGCAATACCATGGTCATCTCTCATTGACTTGAAGTGTGTGCATCCTTTCTCTAGTAGGCCTCTATGACTACAAGCTGCAAGAAGAGAGAGAAACGATACATCATCTGGCTCCAAACCTGCCTGTTGCATACCCTGAAAGTATCGAAGAACTGACATATAATCACCATTCTGGGAATAACCTGACATCAATGCACTCCAAGTCACTACACTTTGCTTTGACAATCGTTCAAAGGCTCTGCATGCATCCTCAAGACTTCCACACTTAGCATACATGTCAATTAGGGTGCTGCTCAAAAATGTATCCAACTCATATCCATGCTCAATTATCTTCCGATGTATCTGTCTGCCCTGCTTCAAAGCTGCTATGCTTGAACATGCTTTAAGAGTGCATACAAAACTAATCTCATCTAGCTCCAACCCCTCTTGATTCATTTTGTTAAAAATTTGGATAGCTTCAAGTGCAAACCCCTGTTGAACATGGCCTCCAATCAGAACACTCCACGTCACAACGTTTTGCTCAGGTAATCTGTTGGACAATGTACATGCATCCTCCAGACTTTCACACTTGACATACATGTCAATCAGGGCATTTCCCAAAAACACATCCATCCCAAACCCACTCTCAATAACTTGGCGATGAATCAGTCTTCCATGCTCTAGGCATACAGCACTACAGCAGGCTTTCAAGATGCAAACAAATGTTACCTTGTCTGGAGACACTCCCTCCTGTTGCATTTGCTCAAAGAGTAGACAAGCCTCTTGGCCATGCCCATGATCAGCAAACCTTGCAATAAATGCGCTCCACGTGATTACATTCCGCCTCGGCATTCGTTCAAACATAGTACCTGCATCTTCAAGGTTCCCACATTTTCCATACATGTCAATGAGGCTGCTGCCAGCGAACTCATCTAGTTCCGCCCCACTTTCAATAATGCGAGCATGAACCTTCCGTCCCTGTTCTAGGGCGGCTATGTTGGAACAAGCTCTCAGAATGAGAACAAGCGTGATTGGGTTAGGATCCATGCCATGCTGCTGCATGGCTTCAAAAGACTGGAGTGCTTTTTGGCCAAAACCTTGCTGGGCATATCCTGCTATCAGTGCAGTCCATGTTACAACGTCTCGCATAGGTAATCTGTGAAACACAGTGTCCGCCTCCTTAAGGCTTTCACATTTGACATACATGTCGATAAGAGCATTGCCAACACATATATCCAACTCAAGCCCGCTTTCAATGAGATGGGCATGGATTTTTCTTCCCTGTTTTAAGGCTGGTATGCTCGAGCACGCTTTTAGAATGGAAATATATGTCACCTCATCTGGTTGTACCCCCTCTTGCAATATTTCCTTGAAAAGCTCAAGGGCAACCTCTTCACTACCCTGTTGGACATAACCTGCTATTAATAAACTACATGTTATGGCTCTCCGTTTTGGCATTCTATCAAACACCATGCGCGCATCCTTTGGGCTCTCGCATCTGGAGTACATCTCCACTAGGGCACTGCCTACAAAATCATCAAATTCGAACCCGTATTCAACTACTTGAGCATGAACTAACTTGCCCTGCCCTAAGTCTGCTAAGTTGATACATGTTTTCAAGGCACCTACAAAAATATGACCATCTGGTTCTATGCAAGACTTGTGCATTTCAAGGTACAATTGCAAAGCTTCTTCATTCTGCCCAAGCTTGACATGTGCCAAGATAATGGCACTCCACGAATACACACTTGGATTACGCAGTCGGAGGAATACTTGGTTGGCTTCTGATAGTCTCTCAAAATGTGCAAACATTCGGATCAAATGGCTTCCTAAGAAGGCATCCGACTCAAAACCACATTTGATGATAAGCCAATGAACTTCCCTTCCAGCTGCCAAATCTCTGTCATCGATGCATCGCTGGAGTCTTGTGAAGATGACATCGCTGGACATATAAATTTCGTGCTCATCCTTATGGATTGTGGTTAGAGGCCCCTCACGTGTCCCCACAAAAC
Source organism: Cibotium barometz (assembly GCF_041138505.1). Lineage (NCBI taxonomy): Eukaryota > Viridiplantae > Streptophyta > Polypodiopsida > Cyatheales > Cibotiaceae > Cibotium > Cibotium barometz. The sequence continues at coordinate 39,632,475 of NC_141067.1, read as the reverse complement.
TACAGAATTTTTGAAATGTGGCAAACGGCGGAGAGGAATCAAGAGACATATAGCTGTCAGCCCCTCTGCAAAACACATTAACAATCATCCATTATGAAGATTCCCGACAAGCGGCCAAGAAAATATACATAAGAAGGTTCATGTTCATGATTTTTTAAACCTTGTGCTTGAAGGTACACCTGGTACACGGAGAGCAAGAGCCCTCAATAGATATAGATGGGCAGGGAGCTTCAGGCGCACAATCTATGCGGGATATATCTTGTTCTAAAGTGCTGGTGGCCCCCTCTTCAGCAGCAGGAGTCCACCAATTATGTATGCAAAGCCTTCTTGCGAAACCATGCCTCAATTTCAGGCACCTTGACGCTCTCTGCAGTAGATATGAAGCTTTAAGAAAAGAAAAATAACAGGAAAAAACAAATAAAATACCTTGAATTGGAGAGCTTACAATCTTGAACTTCTTGTTACGCCAATCTGGGTGGTGATGTACGACAAACCCTTGCCGTACATTTTGGGTACCCATCATGGTGCCTGCGTAGGTGCGAGATTCTCAATGGTGAACTTTGATGGCTTTTTGAAGAGATGTTAATGCAGAGTTTGTGTGTTAGCAAGCTCACCTTGACATTGGAACCAGCGGGTGCTACTGCTGCTACTTGCAGCGACCAGCTCCATGACCCTGCAAGCTCTGTGCTCCTCGAATTGGAATACTTTGCATCAGACACCTTGAAAGCCTCGGCAAGGTTATCCCTGGATCACCACACACTCCCCTCCCCCTCCCTTTTTTCACTTCTAGGACCAATTTCAAAGGGACCACCAAGGGTTTACATATAATCAAAAAGCCTTCAATTTTATTTTTTTTTGTGACTTTTCAACACCTTGAAAAAGAAGTTTGCAATTAAAATGAGAATGATGTAGAGGTCCATGGGTTTGGAGCTTCTCTCTAACCACTTAGGGAGATGTTCTTTCACATTCAATCCTTGCGGTGTGCCACGAGCAATGGCTAGCATGTATGGATGTTGAACATTGACAAAAATGGAAATATCATGGCCAAAATGCAATTTTTACCTCCATGTGTGCCCAACTAGATTGATATTAATAACCATTTCAATGCTTCACGTGTTAGTGTGGCAACCCCATCGTAGATGCCTGCTTTGTTAAGAAGAGTCATAGGAGACCCTCATAAGTGGAACACCCCATAGTATCCGCCCAAAACCAATACTCACAAAAGAAAGCTCAAGACGCATGTTTAAAGCACTACAATCATCATACACCACAGAATGAGTACACACAAACAACATTCAGAGGAACATAAAAGGATTCAGCTAGCCAAAAGTAGGCTCTAAATATATGCAATGGTAAGCCTAGCAAGCCAACCCCCTCAAAGCATGTGCATCCCACACCACACACCCCTAGTCCTAGTCCTCCATGAGTGTTCATCACTGGTATACGACTAACCAATTTACTAACCACAAGCTGGGTTCTGTAGGAGGCACCTCTCCCAAGGTAGGGTTCCAACATGAACTCTCTAACAAATGAGCCACAAAACCAACTATATAGCCTTCACACTGCTATAAGAATTGTGTGTTTGGGAGGCAGTCTCTAATCACTAGCCTAATGTCCACACATGGGACATAACATTCTCCCCCTACTAATGACAGGAATATCGGGAGGACAAAATTTGCATATTGGCATATGAGTGAAGCAACATTTTCCCATGTGTTATCTTCATATGGTGTCTTCATCTGCATGATCCCTCCATCTAATCAACCACTCAAAAACTATCATGTTTCTAGAAGTGCATTTCCTACAATCCACAACAACCACTGGCGCATGGGGAACATATAGTTGGGGGCTACTGGTTTGCTATACTTTTTTTCCTCCATGCATCATGAGGAATGAGCCCAATTAATGAAGCTTCTAAAGCCTCCCAAATTTAACGATAAGATGGACAAAGAAGTCATAACCAACTGGACCCATGAGATGGCTGCCACATTGGCAACAACAAGTGTTCATATATTTTTCAGCTCCATTAGGTGTGTATAGCTTTGACGGGTGCTGCCCTTGTGTGGTGGGAAATCCACCATAGGCACCACTCTATGACTTGTTAGGATGACTATCACAAGGGAGTCGGAGCAGTTTATTCCTGTAGATTACCATAATGAATTGAAGAAATAGTGGGAGCATTTTATGCAAAAACATGGTGAATCAATAACCAACTATCTTGCTCGTTTTTGGAAGCTTTTACTCATGCTCCAAAGAACCATCCATGGTGGCGGCAAACAAAGCAAGTTGAGCAAGTTGAGCAATTTGTGGATGGTTTAAAACCGTCTTTGCACATAGACGTTCGTGTAGTCCCATGATCTTTTAAATGCAGTTTTTCTTACTATAACCATCGAGACATGGGAGAGTTCCAAGTTTGGGACTCAACGATAGGGGCAGCAAAAAGGCAAAGACAAGGGTAGCCAAACAAAGGCCAAGGATGGTAAGGACAAGGTAAGTGGGGGAGCCGCAATTACTCACCTCACCCCTGAAGAGCGTCTTGCCAAAGATAGTTGCTGGATAATACTTTTATTTGCGACTTCGTCAAGCACGTCATGGTAAAGATGGCTATTAGACATAATGCTTTTATTGTGACTAGCACATCGCCAAAAATGCTAGAGGAGAAATCTAAGGAGAAGGCTTCTTTAGAGCATTCTGGGGAGGAGGCTTCTTTAAAACCATAGGATGAGTGTGGAGATACATGTGTGCACTGCATGTGTGCGTGTCTCAGTTTTTTAATTTCTCAAGTTGAGCACACAACCAGGGTGCTTCATTGCATCAAGCCACATGTATGAACATCTCAATTTTTTTCATTTCTCGGGTTAAGCACATACCTAGGGTGCTTCATTGCATCCAGTCACATGTACAAACATATGAAGTTTTTGCTAAATATTTATGGTAGTACTACAAGGAGGCCATGTGCTGATGCCATGGGCACTTTTTTCCCACCACATTTTTTCACATGGCCATCCAAGTGTAAATGGACACCTTAAGGCCACATCCATTGTTTAGGGTTACTGCTTATTTGTAATTTCTCCTTTATACTTATAGAGAGTGTCATCCCTCTCTCCCTTATGAGCTAGGCATTCTTTCTCACACTCTACACCCTTGTGTTCTTCTCATTGAGCATTGTGTGTGTGTGAGTTCAATTCCATTATTGTTGAAATATACAAGTGAATAGGGTGTGTGCGGGAACAAGCCCTTGGCTAGAGGCTGTAAAAGAGAATCTGTAAATGTGAGAGAACCTGTGAAAAGGTGAGAAGAATCTACTGGGAGAGAATAAAGGGTAGCATGAGGAGATTTAGGAGGTGTGGAGATATTCTGGGAGAGGTGGAGAGAATCAAGCAAGAGGTGGAGTGAATCAAGGAAAAATCAGTGGGATTGGATGCTTGGATGTAAACTCTATAAATTGAGGCATTGGCCTAATGAGAATTTGCTGGTTTTTTATTATCCGTGCCACATTAAGCTATCAGTTAATTGCTCACTAATCACGTCTTAATTATCATCTAATCTCTTGTTAATGATGTTGATTCTAGCATTTGATCCACCATAGCTCATCACATTGTTGTAATCTTAACATGGTATCAAAGCCTAGCCTAGAATCCATCAAGTTTATGCTGTAATTATCATCTAATCTCTTGTTAATGATGTTGATTCTAGCATTTGATCCACCATAGCTCATCACATTGCTGTAATTTTAACATGGTATCAGAGCCTAGCCTAGAATCCATCAAGTTTATGAGCCCATTATCTAACTAATTAGGATTAGTATGATTAAGAAATAATCACTTTTTTAGTTATTTTCAAGTAGCCCACTGTACCCCCAGCCAGTGGAGGGGCTTGATCTCCCTCCAGGAGCAACATTAGCTCAAGCCCTTCTAGGCATGCATAGCTATCTCACCTGTGCTCCAGCCAACAAATCAGCGTGCCAAACCACCGACGACAGCTCCAGATTTTTACAAATTTGCAGGCGCTATTTTTTCGAGGGGAAATTGAGATTTTTGCTTCATCAAACGCAATGGCTCTAATTCCTCTTGGCCCTAGGGATTTTCAAGGGTGCTTTAAGACAGAATTTGATTTGATCAAGTTTACAGTGAGATCTAAGCTCTTCATCAAATCTGCAGGTGAATTTGGTAAAACAAAGATTAAGCATTCAATGTTTGGTCAAATCTTGTGTTTCTTGGCTTAATCCTCTACTAGACTAATTGCTATTAATGGCCTTGAAAGAATTTGAGCTCATTTGAACTCTAAGGTCTCAGATCTGAACTCCCCGCATACTCTATTTTCTGCACACAAAATAGAGGATTAATTTGCTAATTAGTGATTAATCAATACTAATCACTATATTTTGCTAATTAGTGATTAATCAATAATAATCACTATATTTTACTAATTAGTGATTAATCAATACTAATTTACCAATTAGTGATTAATCAATACTAATCACTATATTTTGGTACAATTGAGGATTCAAATTAATCATTAAGTATCTGATACAGATCCCTATAACTTCATATTGCAATGTGGAGATGGTTTGATACTCCAACCATTTCGTACAAATTGGTTACCCTTGATTTAATATAATTTCTGGTAAAATTATGCTGATAAATTTGTGGTAATCATCATTTTGCATTTACCCTTGGTTAATGTGTACAAATCACACTCAAATTCAAGATTATTCACAGCTAGAGTTGCATTTGGGAATGTGCATAAGAATGAATGCTATATGCATTATGTACTGGGCACATTACATCATTGTAAAAATGGGATCAGACACTACTCTTGTCCTGAATAAGGCAAGAGGCAAGACCTCCCGAATAGATTTGGGTTTGCATTGCATAATGACACAAGATAAACATCAAAAGCCCAAAAGAACTGTCAACAAAACATTAAAACATGTTGCTCACATGGAGCAAGAACTGACGCTCAAGCCCTTGGCCCCAGCCATGAAAGAAGAAGAACATCTCTTTCCAAGAGGAAGATCCACACCAAGAAGAAAAGAAGAACATCTCTTTCCAAGAGGAAGATCCACACCAAGAAGAAAAGCTAGAGGAAGCATTGAAGGAAGACATGGATGCGTGAAGAGAAGCTACCACAACAAGAAGACTGAAAGAAGAGGAAGACATGGACACGTGAAGAGAAGCTGCATGATAAGAAGACTGAAGGCAAGAGAAGATGTGAGGCTCCAAAGAGTGAGGAGCCATGTGAAAATCTCATAGAGAGAGAGAGCGAGAGAGAGAGAGAGAGAGAGAGAGAGAGAGAGAGAGAGAGAGAGAGAGAGAGAGAGAGAAACCCACAACCCAATGTAACCTGCCCCAATAGAGTAAAACCACCTCTGAGCCACCGATGATGTAGGCCATGTGGTAGATGTATGTGTGAGCACTTTAGTCAAGGTCACGGGCACTTGTAGTAGCCTTCGACACATAGAGAGAGAGAGAGAGTGTAAAGGACTATGAGTTTAGGGACTTGAGGCACTGGTCGCGGACTATCAAGTAAGAGGGAAACTTGGTATAGGGTCTAGGTGTGCTAGGATTTTTCACTTGAGGGGAGGTGTTGAAATATACAAGTGAATAGGGTGTGTGCGGGATTATTCACTTAAGGGGAGGTGTTGAAATATACAAGTGAATAGGGTGTGTGCGGGAACAAGCCCTTGACTAGAGGCTGTAAAAGAGAATCTGTAAATGTGAGAGAACCTGTGAAAAGGTGAGAAGAATCTACTAGGAGAGAATAAAGGGTAGCATGAGGAGATTTAGGAGGTGTGGAGATATTCTAGGAGAGGTGGAGAGAATCAAGCAAAAGAGGTGGAGTGAATCAAGGAGAAATCAATGGGATTGGATGCTTGGATGTAAACTCTATAAATTGAGGTGGAGAAATCAATGGGATTGGATGCTTGGATGTAAACTCTATAAATTGAGGCATTGGCCTAATGGGAATTTGTTGGTTTTTGATTATCCATGCCTACATTAAGCTATCAGTTAATTGCTCACTAATCACGTCTTAATTATCCATACCTACATTAAGCTATCAGTTAATTGCTCACTAATCACATCTTAATTATCCATACCTACATTAAGCTATAGTTAATTGCTCACTAATCATATCTTAATTATCATCTAATCTCTTGTTAATGATGTTGATTCTACCATTTGATCCACCATAGCTCATCACATTGCTGTAATTTTAACAATTATGAGCTAACAGTGGTATCAGAGCCACCTTCAAGTCTGTGTGTTTTCTTCTTAATAGAGGTCAAGCTTTCATTGAAGCTCTCTTTCATACTTGGAGCTTCACTAACAGTGGTACAAAGTTATTAAAGAAGTTGTTGTAGAGCTAGCATCACCAAGGTAGGTTTAACAAGTGTTTGTGTTAGCAATTTCTTTAATGACTTTAAGCTCTAGTCAGCGCGAAGGTGCAATCACCTTTAACAACAGACTCCAACAAGTGACTTGCCTTCAACGACCTTTAAGTTCCAGCTAGCATTACTATAGTCGGCTTTAATAATCGACACCAACATCTCCAACTTCATCTATAACAGTCATCTCCAACAATAGTGGTATCATATGTCTTCTCTTTGTTAGTGCAGCATTTGACATCGTTTCAGTAGTCATCAAGTCACCATCAAGTCCTGCATCACCACACGAGATGACACATGGTAGATAAGTTTTTATAATCGTCGACCACATCTAGCTTGATCAATGATGTGACTTTTATAATCATCTGATTCTTGCATAAATCATGGAATTCACCATAATTCAATCGTGCGATTCAGGTCTTTTATAATTGTTTGATTCCTATAAATCATGGAATTCAACACGATTCAATCGTGTGATTCATGTCCAGTTTGATCGGGGCAATTTGACTTCTTCAATCTCCCCATTCGATCGTCTAATACAACCTTTCGATTTGGCGATTCAACTTTTTCAATCAACGATTTAACTTCTTTGATTGAGTGATTCGACTTCTTCAATTGTCCGATTCTATTAGAGTTCGATTTCTTAACTCTATCGTCCGATCCAAGACTTCAATCATCCAAGTCAACTATACTTTAACAATTGTCTAATCCAAGACTTCAATTGCCCGATTCTACTATAGTTCATTAATGGTTACTCGATCCATGACTTCAATTGTGTATTCAATTGCAAAGTTTAACCCTTCAATTCAACTTTCTGCAGGACTTCAATCATTCGATTCAATTAGAGATTTTCAGTAGACTAACAAATCTGTCATCAGGATATGGTGACTTCATTTCAAGGTTTTTTTAGCATCCCTCTTTCTCAAATAGTCAAGTATGGCAAGCAACTCATTTAGTGATTTGTTTGGTATTCTTATAAAAGAAGACAAGTTAGATGGGTCAAATTATTCCCTCTGGAATTTCATGGTAAAGTCCTCATTACCAAGGGTTTATGGGACCTTGTCAGGGGTGACAAGCCCCACCTTGGCACAATTTCTCTTGCCACTCCTCAGGGGTCAGGGCTAATAGACCTAGACACACGCTCCTCAAATTACTATTGATCAAAGAAGATGGGATTCACAAGATTTAGCATTAATTTCTTTGTCTATAAAAAGGTTAATTGACATATTCATTCTTACAAAACATCTAAACTTGCCTAGGACACTGCTATGTAACATGCTAAAAATGATGCACAAGATTCTTGCTCAAAAGACAACTTGATAAATGAGAAAAATTAGGAGAGAAGGGATCCATGAATGAACACTTAACCAAGTTTCAGGACTTAAGAGAATAGCTTCTCAACATTAATGAGATCATTTCCTGGACAAGGAAATGGTTAACATCAACCTTAACCCTTTTAATACTTCCCTCTGGCATTCTTTGAGAGAGGCAATGCATCCCCTCTTACCTACCAGGAGCTTGTTAGCTTATTGTTGTAGGTGAAGCACCACAAAGAATGCATCTATTAGTTCTACCAATGATCAAGCTCTTATCACTAAGGACAAGAGGCAAGAAGGTCCAATGAAAGAATAACTCAAACAAATCTTCTAAGGCTAAGGATGGAGGTTACTTATCAGTACTACAAGAAGCCTAGCCTTGCACTTGAATAGTGCTATAAATTGCATGCTGAAGAAAAGAAGAAAAATGAATCTAACAAAGGTTCTATTGGTTCTACCTCAAACAACCAAAGTTCCAAGAAAGAAAACTCTGCAAATTTTGTCCTTGAAGACTTCTCACTTTTACAACTTTAATCCTGACCAGGATTCATATTTTTGCAGTTACATTGAGACATAAATCTTGACTAGGATTCATGTCTCAATGCAATTGTTATCTTGACTAGGATTTATGTCTCAATGCAATTGTTATCTTGAAAGTGGTGCTGCACTCAAGCTCATTACTTCTCAAAGAAGTTTGGTTAACAATATGGAATCTTTGCAGGATGGTCACACTGTTATATGTGCCAACAACAATGTAGTCAAAAGTATTGGTGAGATTTGCCTTACTACTGCTAGGTGAGAATCTTTTCTTTTTGTTCCATATAAAGAAGAATCTTCCACTATCAGTGCCCACTTTAGTAAGGAGGGTCTTAATGTTCAATTTGCATATGATAAATAAATTATCTGTGATAGAGAACATGACATGAAAATTATTCTTACTAGAATTCTCAGCCATGGTTTGTACAAATTGGACATGTATAACAAGTGTGATGATGCTTATCTATGCTTCAAATGCAATGGAAGATGCCTAATTGTGACAAGTGTGACGATGCATATTTGTGGTAGACACTTCAAATGTAATGAAAGATGCCCAATTGTGGCATGCTAGATTTAGCCATACATCAATTAGTGGATTAATGCTTTTGTGAAAACATGGGATGTTAAAGGACCTACCTCAACTTGATTCCCCACCCAGATATGTTTGTGAAAGATGTGTTCTTTCTAATCTCTCCTACCAATCTTTCCCAAAGCATGCAATTGCAGCTCATATATATTGATGTGTGTGGTCCACCAATACAGACTCCGTCTTTGGGAGGAAATCTTTACTTTGTAGCCTTCACTGCTGACTACAACAAATTTACTTGGTCTTACCCCATGAAAGCAAAATTAGAGGTATTTTCTCATTTTTAACACTTTCTTTCTTTGGTTGAGAATGAAACTGGCTTAAAAGTCTAAACCCTCTGTACCAGATAGAGGGGTGAAATATTTGTCTAATGCTTTCAAAGACTTTTTGGCACATAAAGGTATTCAATATCAATTCCCAACTGCTTGTACAACACAACAAAATGTTGTTGTTGAGAGGAGAAACAAGACTCTCATGGAGATGGTTAGATGCATGGTTAAAGGTCAGCATCTTCCACACAATTTTTGGATGGAAGTAGTTCTTTGTGCTACCTATGTGCTAAACATGTGCCCCGTTAAATCTTTGAAAACCACACTCCTTATGAAGCTTAGTTCAGGAGAAAAACCAAAGGTTGAACATATGCGTGTTTTTGGTTTTTTGGCATATGCACATGTGTCATCGCAGATCATAACTATGCTTGATGATGACAAGTTAGTGAAATGTATCTTTATTGCCTATAGTGCAGAAAGCAAAGGTTATTGTCTCTATAATCCTCTCACCAAGAAGATTATTTTTAGTATTTTGCTAAGGATTATGTCTATCCTATGATGGAATTCAATAAACATACCTATGCTATCTATCCTTTGATGGAATTAAATAAACATACCTATGCCAATTCCCTAGACATGTTTGATGGCTTGTTTGGTAGTGTTAGTGTTTGTTTATACTCAATAAAATTTTTCACCTGACCCTCGTTTTTTGCAAGGGGGGAATGCTCAAGAAACTAATGCACCAACTTCTAATCAACTTCTGATCAACTAGAAAATGTAGTAAATTCTAAAAGATCAACAACCAATAAGTCTAGCCTAAATGAGTTAGCAGCACCTTGTAGGATAGCAAATTGTTTGCTCCTTTGTATAGTAGAACCATATACGATGCTAAAACCATCTCTTCATCATTATCACATATTCTTGAGTTTTTATTTCTTATTTCTCTACATAATGTAGGCTCAAGAAGATCCAAATTGGATTAAAGCCATGCAAGATGAAATTTAAAAAAAATGATACTTAGGATTTAGTAGATATACCTCTTGGTAAGAAAGAAATTAGTACTACATGGGTTTACAAAGTCAAGAGAAAGGATGATGGATATGTGGACACGTTCAAGGCCAGACTTGTTGTAAAAGGTTATGCCTAGCTTAAAGGCATTGACTATGATGAAATCTTTGGCTCCACTTTCTACATGACCAATATCAAAATTTTTACTACTTTGTCAGCCCACCATAGATAGAAAGTGTACCAATTGGACATCAAAACAACATTCTTGAATGGTGACTTATAAGACGAAGTTTATGTGAGTTAACCAGCTAGATTTACCCAACCCAGTCAAGAACAAAAGTTATGCAAAGATAAAGAAAATTCTACATGGTTTGAAACAAGCCTCAGGGCTTAGTATCATAAGATTCATGCCTATTTAACTAGATAAGGATTTTAAAATAGTCCTACAAAAAGGACTTTATATGTCAAAAAGAATAAGCAGGATTTGCTTGTTGTCATTCTCTATGTTGATGACATGTTGATAGGAACTAATGAGGATTTGATCACAGCCTTTAGGGTTGACCTTGCCTCAAATTTTGAGATGTTATATCTTAATATTTTGCACTAGTACTTGGGTATGTAGTTTATATAACAAGATGATGGTATGGTTATTAAGCAAGCCAAGTACATCAAGGCACTGCTCGAAAAGGTTCAATATGGAAAGTTGCAAACCAATCTTTATACCAATGGAACCTGGTGCAAAGCTCAGTTTACAAGATCCAAGACAACCATTCAACATAACCACTTATGATCAAGTTGTTGGATGCCTTATATATTTGTGCAACTCATGACCAGACATTCATGTTGGTGTGTCACGGCTTTCAAAGTTTATGCATTACTCAGGCACTAAGCATTGTGGCATAGTAAAATGTATCTTTCGGCACTCAAGACCTTAGATTGTTCTTTGCCAAGGATGATGATTTAGAACTTCAAACTATAGGCTTTCTCTGATTTCCCTTCTTTGATTTTGATAGGCAGTTAGTATATTTTAATACTTGTAAGGCACTCAAGACCTTGGATTGTTCTATGCAAAGGCGGGTGATTTAGAACTTAGAACTACAAGCTTTCTTTGATTTCAACTGGGTAGGTGATTATGATACACGAGAAATTGCTTCTTGCTTGGTAACTCATGTATCTCCTAGCTAAGAAAGAAGTAACCAACTATGACAACCTCATTTTGTGAAGCTGAATACAGAGCAACATTCATTGTGATAATTGAATGTGTATGGTATGAATCTTCCAATGTGATGGCTAATCGATAGCAAGGTTATTCATCTTTTAAATTATTTTGAATAGTCCATAAAATCTCGATGCCAATTTCACAACTGGATGTTTCTCTATGCTTTGTACGCATCTCTTTTCAATCCGCAAAAGTACATAGTCATCTTTTTTAAAAGACATGTATTTATGTGTCTTGTTCAACTTGTTTAGCATAATGCTCTTGTGCAAAATGAATAGCTGCATGTACCTCGAAGAATAGAATTGAATTCAACAGTGAAATCGTCGGTCGCCTAGATTCCATGTGAAAGCCTCGTAATCAAAATAGGTAAGGCTTTTCCATAAACAATCTCAAATGGTGCTCGTCCAATGGGTTGTGTGAGGTGTGTTGTTTTAAGCAAACTGTAGAAGGTGAATGTAACTATTCCAAAGTTTTGGTTGAAATGATGTATAGTCTCTAAGTATATCTAGTATGGTATTATTGGTCACTTCAGTTTTGACCATTAGCTTCCAAATGGAATGCAATTGCAAAATCCAACTTAGGGCCGAAATTCTCAAACAAAGTTCTCCAAAATGTGACTACAAAATTTAGAATCTCTATTAGATATGATCACTATTACCATGATGTACAAAATTGTGTTTAATAAACATATTTGTAGCTTCTTGGATGTTAAAGTCTTCTTCCATGCTTTCTTAGGTGGTCCACTATAGTCCAAATCATATAATTTTGACCAGTTGTGTTTGGTAAGCCTTTAATAAAATCCATTGATATTCGCTCCCAAGACTCAATAGGTATGGGTAAAGGCATTAAAAAAACTTAAGTCTTTCCCTTGTAGTAATCTTTTGGCATACCCTACATTCAATTAAAATTATGCAATATCTTTATTTAGAGAATGCCAATAGAATTATTTGCCAACATATGAAAAGTGGAGGAAACACCTCTATGTCCCATCTATGGAGGTTGATGTATCTCTTCCATGACCATATGTCTAAATGGTTATGTTATGCACAAGATAAGCTTCATTGTGAGAATAACTACCTTTGGGGTTCCAACCATCATCATGCATACTTATCCAAACTCTAGAGAAATTTGGATCAGTCGCATGTGTCTCTTTCATAGCTTCAAATGGTTCACTCCTCGTTCACTCTTAATGGCAAACATATGGTTAATGCTAGGCCTTCTACTAAGAGCATTAGGTACTACATTTTCTTTCCCAAGTTGACATCGTATCATGTGTTGAAATATACAAGTGAATAGGGTGTGTGTGGGAACAAGCTCTTGGATAGAGGCTGTAAAAGAGGGGATGTAATTGTGAAAGAACCTGTGAAAAGGTTAGGAGAATCTACTGGGAGAGAATAATGGGTAGCATGAGGGAATTTAGGAGTGTGGAGTTATTCTGGGAGATAATAAGGGAAAAGAGAAGAGGTGGAGAGAATCAGGCAAAAGGTGGAGATATTCTGGGAGTGAATCATGGAGAAATCAATGGGATTTGATGCTTGATGTAAACTCTATAAATTGAGGCATAGCCCTAATGAGAATTTGCTGGTCTTTGAGTATCCATGCCTACATTAATCTATCTGCTAATTATTCACTAATTACGTCTTAATCATTTCTTAATCACTTTGTTAATCATGTTGATTCTAGTGTATGATCCACCCTAGCTCATCATTATGCTCAAATTTCAACATCATGCACGTTGAAAACTATGTGAATAAATGGTTGCCATCATTTAATATGTTTATCTAAGATTAGGAGTTGAGAGAGCTTAATACTTTGTTGATTTGTCTTAATTAGAAATTCTAATCCCATCAAATAATGTTTCCAAATCTTTAGAGTGTGTACTATAGTAGCAGTCAATTCCTTGTCATATGTGTTATAATTAGTCTTTGATGGTTTTAACTTGCAACTCTCATAGGCTATAGGGTGCCCATCTTACATAAGAACTATCCCAATGCCATGACTACTAGCATTATTAACCATAAAGAAAGGTCTATCAAAGTTAGGTAATTGCAATACTATTGCATTTGTAAGAGCTTCTTTCAAAGCTTCAAAAGATTTCTCATGTCACTTAGACCAATGAAAGATTTTGGTCCATTTTAGGGGTTTGTAAGTGGATATGCCATATACATAAAATTCTTTACGAACTTCCTATAATAACCACACAAACCCAAGAATGATTGAACATCATTTATGTTATGAGGTCAAGGCTAAGTAACAACACTATCAACTTTCTTAGGATCAACGCGGATTCCTTTTGGCGAAAACAATGTGACCTATGTACTCGATTTGATGTTGAAAGAAACTACTGTTCTTAGGGGTTTTCCTTTAAAGGGAGAGAATACTAACTCCAAATTTGACCCAAGTACTCAATTTGATGTTGAAAGAAACTACTGTTCTTAGGGGTTTTCCTTTAAAAGAGAGAATACTAACTCCAAATGTTTTTCATGCTCTTCGACGTTAATCATCAAGTTGCCTCAACCATGTAAGTACTACCTATGTGTCCTTTTTACCATCATAATCCTAAAAAGTAAATGCCTTCTTTCTAATGTTTCTCTCCTTCTTGGTCTCTTGAAAATAATTATCAAGTTGCCTCAACCATGTAAGTACTACCTATGTGTCTTTTTTGCCATCATAATCCTGAAAAGTAAATGCCTTCTTCTAATCTTTCTCTCCCTCTTGGACTCTTGACCTTTGATGGTAGCCTAAACTATCATACGAATACAATCCTCCTTAGAGTCTGACGAATCAGATCTCAAAGATGCTCATTTTGCCTTTTAATTGAAACTTATCTTTCTAAAGATTCTCTCCATCTTCTATCACTCTCGTCTTTGCATCTTTCTAAAGCTTCTCTCACTCTCGTCTTTGCCTTTTAATTGAAATTTATCTTTCTAAAGCTTCTGTCTGTCTTCTCTCACTCTCAACAATTGAGCTTAAAGTGCAATCATTTACTCTTAGACAGTGGGTGGTTGCACATGATCTGCCATGATAATAAGTTTCAAAGAAATAAAAGACTTACTTGCAAATATGGAAAATATTAATGAAATAAGCATAATTCATAAAATATTAATAGCCGAGCTTGAGTTGTTAATTCTTCTCAAAGGAGATGAATTTATACTATTTTTGATGGCGAAACGGACCCGTAAATTTTTGTGTACAAGATTCTAAGTGGCACATAAGATCCAATCAAACTGGTATTTATTGAGCCATGTTGATTTGATAAAACTTCCTTTTTAAACAAAAATATCAAAGAAATGTAATTTTCTCCGCTTTTTTGATTTTTTTCAAAATTTTTGGTTTTTGCAGTTTTGAAACCCTTCTTTGATTTAGATTCTTGAAGAGAAACCAATTTTTTTTAATGGGGCATTCATATAAGGTTTTGTAGGCCTTTGAGTAGAGCTTTGCAGGCTTTGTATGAGGTTTTGTTAGCCTTGAATTAAGGCTTTGTAAACTTTATGAGTAAATGTCAAATGTTAAACCTTTAATGCTTAAAGCTTTAAAAGCTTAACTTTCCAAGAAATAAACAAGTGCTATTTTCATTGCCAGCACACTATAAGATGTCCATGCATGCCAATCGTCGTTAATGGAGGTAGAAATTAGATTTGAGGTGTTTCATCATTCTAAGACTAGTAGCTTGTTCCCCTTAACCTATTGATTCAATCCATGGGGTCATATCCTCAAAGAGGTTAAGCTTTGGAGAAAACCACCTTTCATGAGAAGAGTGGTTTTGAAAACATGCAGACAAGATAGCAATTGATGAGGGCAGGGTCGAACACAAGTGACACATATGGCATTGACACATGGTGATGACGATGTGGCAACATTAATGACATGGCAATGATGATGTGGCAGCATTAATGACATGGTAGTTGGGTATAGTTGGCCTCGTCTATATGTTGGTAGTCAAATTGTTATATTCATATACTTTCCCCATTGTACTTCATAGAGAGTTTCTCAGTAGAGGCACAGTGCTAGTAGTCATGAGTGAGTGAATAGCAGGTCCTAGGGCTATGATTTGATGTCTTCATTCTTAGCCACATTTAATTTAGGACTCGTGTGTGTGATTCCATTGGTAGCCAAATTGTCATATTCATAT